>NC_072739.1:73527321-73635308 GCF_026930045.1 Uloborus diversus | reverse complement strand
ACGCTTTTTTCATACAGTCCCTTCAAATATGTATAAACGGTGCTTCACTGTATTACATATATTTTTTGTATTCAATGTTAGTAGATGTAATGTAGCAATGTTATTAGTTATAATTTAAATATATCTGTGAGTGTTATAAATATTTTAAAGCTATTGTATACACAAAGTATCATTTTTGAACTTTTATTCGGATAATTCGCAGTTTTCGCTTATCTGCAGTTACCGTGCCACCTTATTCCGTGGATAATTGAGAGTTTACTGTATTTGTAAGAGGAACAATTTTATTTTTGCAAAGTCATAAAGCTTTAATGAAATGATTGTTAATGATTGTTTAATCTTCACATTTGCACCTAATTATTTGATGATTAATCAAATTATTAAGAATAAAATATTCTAATTTCATTTCCTCATAAGTAGAGTTTTCTGTAGAAGAAATACTGCTCAAAAATCAATAACTATTAAAAAAATACTATACGTAAGTGGACCTTGGCATGAATGAGTAATAAAAGAAATAATTTACTGTGAGAGTTAAGAAATGATTAATTATAAATAACCAATAGTAAAATCTTATAAATAAGTTTCCTCATAATTATAGCAGTCTTTGTTAAATTTATAAATAAAAGTAAAATTAAAATTAAGTACAGTCAACCCTCAATACCTCAAACTTTGATAACTCGAAATTTTTGGTATCTCGAATTTTTTTTATCCTCCTTTATACTTCTTATATTGTCAATGTTAAAATTACCTTGTTTAGTCGAAATTTTCAGTTTTAAGCCCTCGATAACTGGAAATGTTTTGCTATTTCACTAGGATTCCATTTCCTTTTTTCTTGTTCCAAAATGTGTGCAAATCTGTTTCTACTCTATTATGGCGTTCCGAATTTTCAACATCCCTCTCCTTTTGTCATTTCACTCTCTTCCGTCCCTCCCCCCTTCTTCTGACTTTTCAAAGTCACACACCTGCAGGAGAGGAGCTGTGAAATGCTGGCGGGAGGGGAGAAGGGGGGGATAGCTGCTTCTTGTTACAGTTCTGCTGGACCCTCATCCTGTTCTATCTTCACATCGCGTACAGTGGTAGAAAGGAATCATTTCAGATAACTTTCAAAACAATCCATTTATGCATAGTTAGCCATGGCAACCAAACGAAAATTAAATACGCTTTCCATTCAGGAGAAGAAACGACTTATTGAAGAAGTGGAAAAAGGTTCCAAAAAGAAAAACAAAATCGCAAAAGAGTTTGGAATTTCAAGCAGTACCTTATCGAACATATTGAAAAACAAAGAGGCTATTCTGGAAAAGTGTGATGACGGTTCTGAGAAACAAAAGAGAATTCGAGTTAGCGAGTTTCAAGATATGGAAAAATGTCTAATGATTTGGATAACGCAATGCAGAGCACAATACATCCCTCTGAATGGAAATTTGATAAAAGAGAAAGCCAAGCATTTGCTAAGGAATTGGGCCATTTAAATTTCAAAGGAAGCAATGGATGGTTCGAGAATTTTAAAAACTGAAACAACATTACATTTCTTATAAAGGTCAAGATTTACGGTCGCCACTCGCCACGTGGCGACTCAGTTTTCTCAATTGGCGACCCCAAAAAATTTCTACAGTCGCCAACTTTTTTTGGGGGTTATTTTTAATTTAGGTCCCAAAAAAAGAATTTCAATGCATCAGTACTATAAGGATTCACCGATAGAGACCGTACTCCGACTGAATGTTGTTTATTTTACAAAGCTTGCATGTTCTTTCTCACTGCCTGCCTGTATGTTGGTTATTTTACGATGCTTGAATGCTCCTCTTAAGCGATTTAGGCCATGTAAAAAAAGCAAGAGTACAGTGAATTAGGAAGCCATTTGCACAAGATTAGAGCGTTTGCTCCTTTGTCATGACTCTTTGTTTTTCAAGTAATTAGCGTACTATCCCAAGAAACATAAATCACGTTACATCACGTTGCTCTGAAGCGTTGACATCACGTTACTGGTAACGTTGATAGAGCGAAAATATGTCTCGTTGCAAAACGCAAAAGCAACGGTTTTAGTAACGTTACATCAACGGTTTCAGTAACGTTACATCAACGATTTTTAAAACGTTACATCAACCTTTATTTATCACGTTACATCACGCTGCTTTTAAAAGTTGTATTAAGCTTTTTTTTACCCCCCAAAGCTTGAATACAGTTTTTTTTTTCTTGATAAGAAGGAAGGTGGGTTCATTGAACACTTATTTTTTATACAGTAAGTATTCTGCATTTTTTGTCAGTGCAATTACTGTTAATATACTTTTATAATATCTTTACATTTTTTTTTTTCAATTTATAAAATGTCTTATGCCGTTTAAAGGCGTTCGAGTATTCTCACACTGTTGCTTCATTTTTAATATTTTGTAAGAGCATTCCTGATATTTAAAAATAAACAGAGCATAACATAGCATAGCCGAATTTACATCAAGTGGAATTCTATTAATCGTTAAAATTAATGATATTACTACAAATTAAATAAAATCTTCTTTCATAATTAAATCCTTGAAAAAATAATTATTATTATTACAAAAGAACTCCAGAAATATTTTTCGAAAGGCGTGAAAGTTTTGAAAAAATCTTCTTACATCAGTGCTTTAACAAAAATTTGCAATATAAGATAACTTCAGTAACATGACAAATTTTTTTCAAAAAATTGCTACAATTATTTCGTCAAAATCACTCTGCAAAGAGTCGATTAAATGAGTAAAAAAAGGTATAATTTATCGCTTTTATAGCCTGTTAATGGAACATATCCCCAAGCTTCAGCATCTTTTTAAGAAATCAATGAATAAATTACTCAAAGAAAAACATCTAACATTATTCTTTCAAACAATGAAAGTACGGTGGGAAAGATACTCAAGCTCCGACCAACGGCGGTTCATTAACTTCATAAAAGTTTGTAATAACACTTTTATTAAAATTAAATAAGTATATCAACAATAATACATTAACAATAATGCAAAGTACTTACCGCTAAAAGTGATGAGAGATCGCGATTGCGGAGCAGCAAAACAATGGCGGCATAGCAAGCCAGAAGTTGTTTACTGAAAATGGCCACTAGGATTCAGAGGTTGCCGAAGACAAGGTAAGATGCAACGAAAAGTAACGATAAGTAACGTTTCTTTTGCAACTGTTTGTCAACGTTACAAATTTAAGAAATTTGCAACGTGATGTAACGTTTCAAAATTATGCTTTTTGTAACGAATCTATAAAGCAACGTGATATCACGTTGCATGGGAAATGGTAGCGATGTTTCAACTAATTGCAACGTGATGTAACGATGACGTAACGTTTCAGTGTTACTTGGGATAACCATGATTTCAAGAAGAAATCATTGTATTTTAGATTATATTTCAGATTAATTTTGATTATTTCTTCAAAGTAATTACCTTTTCACGTTTTTAGTTTAGTTGCTCAAATGGTATATTAAATTCAAACTTTATTTTTTTACATCGTATTATACACCGCCTCCGATTGTACGAAACTTTGTTTTTCTTCAGGCCCATTTTAGAACCTGCAGATTATAGGCCGCCCGCTGATAATACACAGGAAAATACGGTTATTAAACGGGGTTCATATGCTCCGGAAAACCTGGAATTGTCATGGAAAACGACATAGTTAAAAATGTCAGGGAAATTTCAAATTTTGCCTCCCAAAAAAAATTTTTTTTCCTATTTTTTCCCAGGGACTTTTGCACCTTGAGTTCTAATTCTTCGTTTTCATCGATGTTTCCTGAAAAAAAATATATAAAAGTTTTGAGGCAAAATGACTCTGTCAATAAAATAAAAAAGGACTGCGGACGCTATTTTTGCCCCTCAAAAGTTCCAAAGAAAAAAAAATCGTTTTTTAACCGAAAAGTCTTTTCAGCTACAAATGAAACGTAGTCGCCATTTTTGGTCATTTATAAGATGGAAGTAGACACGATGCTTAAATGCCTAAGTTTCCAAAAACAAAGCAGAATTGGATGTTTTCTTTAACTGCAAACTAATGAAATCAACGCAAAATGTGCTGCAATTTGTTTTTTTTTCTTTAATTTATTTTAAATATGTAATTTTCTTGAGAAATGAAAAATTTTGTTCTTAAAACTTAATCTTATCCTCATTGCTTTGGACGCAAATGTGCTAAAAACTTTTCAACTGAATTGTAGTTTCAAGAAGATTCATTATTTTTAAATTGTTTTCCCACTACAAATTCAAAAATTATTTCTTAATTTTTGTCGTAGCCGCCATATTTGGTCATTCCGAAGATAGCAATACACAAGACTTTTTAAGAGCCTAAGTTTCCGAAAATAACATTGGATGTTTATTGCAGTGCAAATTATTGATAACAGCGCAAAATGTGCCCTTTTCCCCCCGGGTAATTCGTAATTATTTTCTGGAAAAATGCGAAATTTTATCTTCAGAGCAATTTTTTTTTTAAATTCTAATTGATTTAGACACTTTTGTGCTAAAAACTGACTATTTTGTCTTAATTGTAGTTTTTTAAGGATTAATTATTGATCATTTTCTAAAACAGTTTTATGTTTTACTTTAAATCTTGTACTGAAAGTATAAAAATATTTTGCAAATTTTGGCTCTTTAAAAGTGAAAAAAAAAAATAATATTGTATGTTTTTTTACATAAACCCTTGAAGGTCGTTCTGATCCTATTTGATTTCCAACTAACTCTAACAGCCTTTATTCTGAAAAAAATCGGCAAAATAGGAAGACAAATTATTTAATTTAAAACTTGAAAAGGCAACTTGTTATTGACTGCAAAAAGCCCCCCCCCCCCCCCCGTGCGCCCCGTTTTATCATTCCTTCGCCATTAACAATGTTCCATGTTGTCTCATAAGTCCTGTATTTCATTAAAAATCCTATACATCATTAAAAATAGAAAGAAAAAAACTATACTTCTATAAACTATATCTTATATTTCTGCTGTGATGTGGACGCTAATACTCGCAATCGATATTAGGAATACGTTCCATTGAAAATCGTTTAAACAACGGAGGCTAGTTTCTATTTATTCGAATAACTGTTGTAATTTTTTAATCTTCAATCGCATCAGATTAAAATATAACAGGGTTCATACACTTTTGGTTAAAAAAAGTTCCCTGACTTTTCCAGGTTTTCCAGGTTGTTTTTTAGAAAATTCCAGGTTACTCGCTTCATTAAAAATTTAAGTTTAAATAGTAATATTTTCAAAATAATTAAAATTGTTTAAAGTAGCAATGCAGAAGAACTGAAACTTCTTCCCTTAGATTTAAAAAAAAAAAAAAACTTAGATTTTTTTCCTTTGTTTTCTCTGTCAAAATTTTAAGTTTTTTTTAAACATTTTGTTCAAAATTGTTTTAATTTGTTTACTATTTGTTGAAAACAGAGTACTTTCAACTTATTTTAGGGTTTTTTTGATGTCACGCGTAATATTATAGCGTTTTGCTGTAGTCCTGCAGCAACCTTTTAGCATCCGCTTTTGGTTTACAATACTTTTTATTTTCTTATAAGTAGGTTACACAAAACATATTGAGCAAAATGCAAAGCTAAATTTTAGTATAAATATGGTTAACTTGTTGCATCAATTGGCATACCATGTAATGCATAGTAACAAAAATCAACATCCGCCGATCATAGGCCAATGCCAATAATCTTTTTTTTTTTTTCACATATTAAATGATGCTTACATTAAAATTTCAAATTTTCTTTTCCAGAAAGTATTAGTTAATTTTCAAAAATTCACAACTTTTTGCACATTTTAATGTTATATCCAATGTTACTCATTGATATAAACATCCAATTCTGTTTCTGGAAGTTTAAGTCTATTTCCATTGTGCAAACGATCAAATATGGCGACAAAGTGAAAAATTTAAAATAATATGTAGATTTTTGGATTTATAGTATAAAAGTAGTAATAAATAATTAATAATCCTTAAAAGGATACAATAAAAGCAAAATAGTCAGTATTTAGCACATAACAGTCTAAATCAATTAAAACAAAAAAATGTTATGAAGATTAAATTTTGCATTTTTCCAGAAAATAATTACAAATTATCCGGAAAAAAAAGGCACAATTTGTGTTGTTTTCAATAGTTTGCATTGCAATTAACATCCAATGCCGTTTTCGGGAACTTAGGCACTTAAAAAGTCTTGTGTATTTCCATCTTGGGAATGACCAAATATGGCGGCTATGCCCAAAAATAAGAAATAACTTTTTTAATTTGTCGCATGAAGACAATTAAAAAATAATTAATCTTCATGAAACTACAATTCATTGAAAAGTTTTTATCACATTTGCGTCCGAGGCAGTGAGGATAAGATTAAGTTTTAAGAACAAAATTTTTTATTTCTCAAGAAAATTATTTTAAATAACTATAGAAAAACAATTTGTAGATCATTTTTTGTTATTTTCATCAGTTTTCAATTAAAGAAAACATCCAATTCTGCTTTGTTTTTAGAAACTTAGGCATTTTAGGATCGTATCTACATCCATCTTGTGAATGACCAAAGATGGCGACTGCGTTTCACACGTAGCTGAAATGATTTTCCGATCAAAAAAAAAAAAAAACTATTTTCCCCGATCGATCTTCCCATCTACAGGTTGTGCTTCCGAAGCAGTAAATTGTCTTCTCTCCTTTTGAGTTTGTGCATAATTGCTGTTCACCTGATTTTTTTTCCCTTGGGAACTACTGAGAGCCAAAAATGGCGGCTGCTGAAGATTTTTTGGGTCGCCACTTTTTTCATTGCTTTAAAATTGTTACAATTTTTTTTAAATACATCGATAAAAATGAAGATTAGATCTCATAAAACCAAGTTCCCTGGGAAAAAATTGGGAAAAGAAAAATTTTGGGGACACATTTGGAAAATTCCCTGACATTTTTGACTATGTCATTTTTCATGATAATTCCAAGTTTTCCCGGAGCGTACGAACCCTGAACCGAATAGAATGTTGTGGCAACCCATCTAAAACTTTAGGCAATAGAAAGAAATGCGTTCCCCTCACTGACTCCATGTAAGAAAATCTTCGATCTTTTGGCGCATTTTTCTTTGTGAAAAAAAAAAAAAACGTTCATTTCTCGATCGCAGTTTTTAAGTGCCAGCGTCGGTTTAGATAAAAATTTACAATTTTTTTCGTGAAATCACAATAAAAACGAAGACTAGATCTCATGGTAGTTAATTCCTAGGGAAAAAAATGGAAAAAAAATTTTTGGAGGACAAAATTTGAAAACTCCCCGACTTTTCCCTGACATTTTTGACAGTGTCATTTTCCCTGACAATTCCCGGTTTTCCCGGAATTCCCGGAGCGTACGAACCCTGTATAAGCCAAATAGCCAGTCCTTTGATCGTTTTTCCTTTATAGTCATCCTAACATGGAGATGCTGCGTATGGATCGTAGTCGCCATGTTTGGTCATACCCTTAGTTCAAATAATGCAAAAAGAATGTTTTTCTACTTTTTTGGAAATATATTCTTGGTAAATGCCAAATTGTTTATTACCGGAGAAGGTTTGTAGTTAATTATTTTTATGCCAAAAAAAAAAAAAAAAAAACAATAATCTTAATTATTGAAAAAATTCAAATCATATGTTTATCTAATATTTTTTCGATTCCCTTCGTGCTAATTTTCTTACAGTTAATTCTTTTCATTAAACTAGTTACCTGAAAAGTGCCTGTTGATTTTTACTACCATGGCGTTTGCAATGATTTACAAAAAGATTTTAAAGGAATTTGTTGTTATTTTTATGGGAAATACTTTTTGTTTTCACTGTGGGACCATGGTACTGTGTACACTACTTTATTTTTGGTTTAATGTTATTTTTTTCTTATGAAACTTTAAAATGGGTGGAATGAATCATTTGCTTCAGGAGCTCCCAACCTTCACCCAATACCTCTTATATTTCCATGATTAATATAATTTATATTTCTTGTTAGCATTCCTTTAACATCACTTTCATAATATTTGTTTCAAAAAATACAAATTGAAACCCCCTCCCCCCCCCATTCTTGTACTACAGCGCTGTTTTCAAAACCCGGTAAAACTGGTGGCCACCAAGTTTTTTGAGTCTAGTGGCCATTGGCCACTTGAAAATTTTCTGAATCTTGAGGTCTAATTTCTTAAGGTATGCGGCGAAAGTGCAAGGATTGATGAGGAAGTCTACGTGGAATTTAAAGAAAAACTACATTTAATCCTGCAAAATTATGATGAAAAAAATGCGTTTAATGCTGAAAAAACCAGACTTTTTTTTAAATGCACTCCAGATAAAACCATGGCTATAAAAGGAGAAGCCAGCAAAGGAGGCAAGAGAAGTAAAGAAAGATTGACTTTGTTGCTTTGTGCCAACATGGATGGGACTGAAAAACTACCGCCTCTAATGATTGGAAAATCAGTTAAACCGAGGTGTTTTTCAGGCGTGAAATCTTTTCCTTTTGCTTACGATTCTAACTGTAAAGCTTGGATGACTTCCAAAAATTTTGAAAATCGGCTAAAAGAATTAGAAAGGAAAATGAAAAGAGAAAAACGTAAAATCGTACTGTACATTGATAACTGCATAGTCCACAACATAATCCCGAAATTAGATTACATAAAGGTTGAGTTTCTTCCCCCGAACACGACATCGAAATTACAACCCCTTGATCAAGGGATCATTCACAGCTTTAAGATCAAATATTGCCATCAAGTTGTGAAAAAACTTTTGGCTGGAATTGAAGAAGGAGTCGAGCCTTCTGGAGTTACCATATTAGAAGCCATCGAGTGACTGACAAAGCTTGGAATTGTGCAACTTCCTCAACCACCAGAAATTGCTGTAAGAAAGCTGGATTCGTAAAGAATTAAGAGGATGTCCCCGTATGCAACATAAATGATGAAACTGAAATGAGTGTGTCAAGAACAGATTGGGGACGACTTTCCGAACGTTTGGATTTAAATGAAGTGCAATTCCAAGACTTCCTAAACGTTGATGAAGAAGTTGTAGTATGTGGTCGATGGGAAGACCACGAAATTCTTTCTCAAATAATCACTGGCGATCCAATTTCCAAAGAGGATGAAGAAGAAGAGATCTGCAATCCTCAAAAAAAAAAAAAAAAAACCTACAGACAAAGAAGCCCTATCCGCTACTGATGTGCTACGAAGATTCATCGAATCCCGTCCACATATGACAGAAGAGACTTTCAGAGCGCTTTCTCATTTAGAAATTGTAGTGGAATGAGAAAAAGACTTGAATTTGAAGTAAACCAGCATTGATTTTTTCTTAAATGATTCAATGTATCAGTAAGTGTTTTGTGAATAATATATGCATTTATTTTCAAAGAGACATGTATTTTTTGCACTTTATCCAACACACCCCAGCTACCCAAGGATTTTTGATAACTCTAATTTTTTTTATGCTCCCTTCAAATTCGAGATATCAAGGTTTGACTGTATTTTAAGCACAGAACATATTTTTTAGTATCTACAAATGAATCACAAGTCTGATGTACGTTACACAACTTTAAAAATCAAAAGATAAACACATATCTTTTTCAAAGATAAAAAATAATTACAAATCGAGAAAAATTTACCTAATGTATCAGTGGAATACTTAAAATAGGTTATATATATTAATAAATTATGTTTTTCATTGTAAACATTATTTTTTCCAGTTTAATGCATTTAGGAATTCTAATTCTTTGTTTAAAATAAAATCATTTTAATTAAAAACCTGGGGGGGGGGGGAGACAAGTTTTGAAATCCTTTCCTAGTCGAATGTATGCCTTATTTTTTACAATAAAAATAATGCATTAATAAAAACTTTGTATTAAAAACTAATGTTTAAAATTCTTCCAATATTAATACAAAGAAGTCCTTTATCATTTTCTATCCAAAAGGTTCTTTGAAAAGTGAAAATTTGGCATCAAATCTTGTTATTAGAGCAGAGTTACACTGGTTCTATTTTCACCACTTTATACATCTTTTTTTCTTGCTCTGACTGCATTGTCTATCATGAATGCCGAAAAATGTACAGGTATTAGATCAATTTTAGCCTGCTCTACTCTAAGTGTTTTTAGGACTGTTTAAGTCATTTTTTTCTTTTCTCATTTAAATACTCCACAGAGTTAACATTTATATATTATCCGAATTGCTTCAATGATGCATGATTTATCTCTATAACGCTTAATTTAGCAAATTAGGCAGTAAAATGAAGTTTGGGCAGAAATATGTTTTTGGGGCTATTTTAAAATGTTAAAGAATGAAATAAATAAATAAAGATAACAAACTACTTGGAATTTTTCTACATGTAATTTTAGAAAATCATCGCATAAGCACAGCCTTGTATATTTATATGCTAAATAGGAAAAGTTGCATTACTTAGAAGTGTTGCATTGATTTAAAAAAAGAAAGAAAAACATTTTGTAAACTTGCATTATATTTAAAAATTATAATGAAAAAATTTGCAAATTTATTAATCTGTAATTTATCTATAAATATTTGCTATTTACTTTACATTAATTGGATTTTACATTTTCAAAGAATATCTAAAATTTATGAAAAAAATTGCAGGAGAACAACTTAGTTAAAAACACTTGGTTTAAACAAACAACCCAGTGGCCAGTTGTAATAACATTAATAAATTTATTAATTAAAAACAAACATTCTTGCATTATAGTAGGGGCAAATCTAACCTGGCAGTATTGTGTAAGCTACGGACAACACCGATTGCATGCCGGGGAATGTGGAGCATTATAGAAAGCGTTTACAATATTTTTTCCAAAATTAGAGCATTGGCAATTGTCTGTGAATTTCCTCTAAGTGCTATTATTTGAAGGTGAGGAGTGCATGCAACTTTCATGCATTCATAATTAAAAACTTAATGTGCATGAAAAAGCCAATGTAGTATCATTTCAAATAAATAAATAAAAATCCTGCTTACCTTGAAGGGTTGTGATGGACTTGTGGGAATGCATTAGATGAGGCATCACTTGATCTAAGGAGCCAAACCATTTACACTGAGCACCGGGACAAGGACATGAATAAGGCCTGAAAATGAAATTAAAATTTTAGAAGTTTCAAGCAAATAACATTTACCATTAAATTTACCTTCCAGAACACACATTGCAGTACATTGAAAAAAACCAGGTAAGAATGGAACCTTGTTGTAAGCAAGATTTATCAATAATTTAACCGATGACTTTCATTTAAGGTATGTTTTAGTGGGGGAAATTTTATTTTAGAATTAAAAGAAATGTTATGAAATAAAGGTTTTAGCTAATTGACTTCCATCAAGGGGTCATTCTCAATCACAGAGCTGCCAACTTCCAGAGAGGCTTAAGAGGAGCGCTATTTTGCAGGTCTAAAATCAGAGTACAAACTGCACATCAATGACTTTATGAGAGATGAATGGAATCTTTTGGTAGCTCCAAGAATCAAAGGGCATGTTATGCCAAGAATTTTAATTTTAAAATTATTTGTTTATTTATTTTGTGGCTAGCAGTTCTTGCTCAACATGTAGAAAGTTATGAGAGAAAATATATGTTCAAGGTCATAAGTCACATAAGAAGTTAAAACATACAACAGAAATATATTTTTAAAGGCTCATTCTTTTACAATTCAATATTTTCTCAAAAAAATAGAAATAGTACTTATTAATGAAAGACAAAAAGCAAACTCTTGATAATTAGGATAAAAATAAGCAAATCTAAAATTCTACACATTAAAATAAGTATAAGATGCAAAAGGATTGAAGTCTGAAACATGGTAAACAAAATTATGCAAAGTAGATATTCAATGTTGGACGGCATGCATCTAAAAAGTTAAATATTTCATTAATTATTAAAATAATAATGTCTCGCAATTTAGAAGTGCAATGTTGGCATGTTTATACAAAAAAATTAATAAATCAGAAATTATATTAAAATAGAAAATAAAATCAACTGATCTTCATTAACATGCATTGATTTCATGCACCTTTGTACTGCACAAATTATTCCAATATTTACACGATACAAAAGGAGTGAACTCTCAAAACACAGGAAACAATTTCCAGTGACATGCACATTCAATGTGGAAATCGAAGTTGCCAAGAAGACAATATTCAGGGCAATCTAAGGTGAAACTATGCGATCAGGAAAGGGAAAAAGAAAAAAAAAAAAAAAAAACAGAGTCCTTCTTGGACAATTGCAAAAAAACGAGCACTACGACCCCAACAAATTGTAGTTCATTGACGAGCCCTTCATAACATGACGCCCTCAAAAACGTGCATCAAGATTGCGAAAGTTTTGTGATGACGAGAGTGACAGCAGGGTTTTCTGGACTTCACACATATCAATGGAGTTAGGATTGAAAAACAGAGAAACCTCGCAAAAGTGGAGCTGTTGGCACGTCTGCAATGGGACTTGATAAGAAAATAATTTTGACAGGTCCTTTTTAGAATTTTATGTTCTGAGCCAAGACAAAGAATCAATATATTTTTCTTTTAATCCCAGCATTTTTACTTAGACTGGAAAATCAGATAAAAAAAAAAATCAATTATATAATGGGCGTAATGCAACATAAAACCAAACACGTCCGAGTTCAGGTCAGCTCATTCTCCTCTTTTGTTGCCAAACCTCCTCTCACACCCTTATTTTGCCTGTCACATTGGAGTGCCTTAAAGTAAGCAATAATGAAGTCAATTTATTGTTGAAAAACAAGTCAGTACAGCTGATAAATTTCCTTTGTTTTACAAACAGGCAAGATTTTTTTTTTTAATCCAGAAAATGAAAAAAAATTAAAGCCTTTTAAAAAATGACACAAAAAGTAAAGCACTTTTTCTTGTGTTACTTAACAAAAACAACTATATTTAAGAAAGAATTGATGCTTTAAAATTTCAGTACAAAAACTTATGACAAAATACAAAAACTTAACAACTTGTATACGTTACGATTAAAACATGAAATCCGTTATTTAATAGAATACCTAGTTATTTCATGGAATAACTGATTGTGTCCGTTAAAGTGTAAAAATTTCTTGTATTTCATGGTTTAACTAGTTATTTCACAGAATAACGATCTGCAGCCCGTTAATGTGTAAAACAATCTATATCATATATCTTGCACGATAAATACATTTACCTTCCACCACTGTGTTACCCACAAAATGTTCATGTAAAACCCAGTATGTCAACAAAAAATGTTTTTGTTTCTAAATAATGTTCTTTGTAATTCCAAGTGTCATTTTAGTAATTCTTGTTGTAACAAATGATTTTACAGTACGCGTCCATAAATACCATTTATAAGCTGCTTAAATTGGATGAATTGCTTCATTTTCATTTTAATTGTCTATCATTAGTATATTTATAGAATAACTAGTTATTTCATTTTAGATAAATTGTTTATTTTACACTTTAACTGTCTCTCATTAGTTAATTTATAGAATACCTAGTTATTTCATAGAATAACTAGTTAAAGTGTCAAATTAATAACATATTACACTTTAACGGACACGATCAGTTATTTCATGGAATAACTAGGTATTCTATAAAATAACTGCATTATATACTTTAACGGTAACATATACACCCTATTACACCCGACATTTAATAAGATGCTCAGAATAAGAAAAGTTATTCATCACCTGAATTCGCAGAGCTCTTCATGGTCTGTCTTTTCAGTGTGCATGAGTTGCTGCTTACAACCGGCAGCAGAATATTTGCAAGGAAAAAATACAGTTGTCGCCACTTTTTCCATGGCCAAGTTTCTTATATTACCTAGCAATGATTTTTTGCATATGATTAGAAATATAAAATATAAGCATCAGAATTGGAATGGAATCATAAATATAATATAGAAATAAAAAACATACATACACAACTTTTTTATTTTAGTTGAACACTAGAAAGACAGAGGGGCCTTTGTAGGTGTGGCTCTCCTCATACTTTGGTGTTCAGTAAATTAACCAACTAAACATAATGGAACTTTCAGACTTTTCAAAATGTAACCATATTTTTGAATGCATGTAATATCATTAAGTCCTGACCTCATAGCAGTGTAAATATTGAACCTTATACCTAGAAAGACATGCGGGGCTACAGCAACCCCAGAGATAGTTTACAATAAAAAAAATCATAAATTGTTCTTAACTCTTACTTGCAGTAGCAAAGAAAGGAGCTGTTCATTCTAGTTTTACTCTGACGTTATTATTTTAGTTGGCTGGAATTTCAAACGTGAAATACTGCCTACAAGTCAATTGTAAGAATTGCTCTTCATAAGAGATTTACATTTTGGAATGTAGAGGTAACATCACTGAAATTATTATACATTCAGCCATTAGAGAAGATGTGCAGGGCATGTGGACTCCCTCAGGAAGAAATTTGCAAAGAATACAACCAATAATCAGAAAAGGAATCACAACCCCCTTCAGTCTTTCTAGATACAGCAATTTTGAGTCTTTCTAGTGTTAATGATTATACGAAACAAAATAGATAATGTATTACAGCTCTAATACAGTTAGACCTTGATATCTCGAACCTCTTTATCTCAAAACCCTTGATATCTAAGAAAACAAATCCCTTTTCCTTTTTCATAAAAATTTCTATGTATTTTCCGCAATTATCTCAAAATTTATTTTTCAAATCCCTTGATATATCAAATTTTTTGCACAGAAACAAGTTTCAATTGCAATTTTTCTTTGGCAATTTTTGTAGTAGAACCAGTTTTAGAGGCAATTACTTGTAGTTTTTTATCCTTTTTGAGAGAAATTTTGAGATTAGGGGATTGGTGCCCAATAATAAGGGAGTGTGGGTATAAGGAGTGTGCTGTAGTACTTTTTATCTCAGTGTTTTTCCCGAAGATTTGATTCTTTGTGCATTTCTTCCGAACATTTTGTCCATTTTGAGGCCAGGAGTGGATTTTTTGTCAGTTTCTAAGCAAAAATGGAAAATGCTGTTCTTTATCCTCTTCATTCTGCTTTTAACTCC
Source organism: Uloborus diversus (assembly GCF_026930045.1). Taxonomy (NCBI): domain Eukaryota; kingdom Metazoa; phylum Arthropoda; class Arachnida; order Araneae; family Uloboridae; genus Uloborus; species Uloborus diversus. The sequence goes on along the minus strand of NC_072739.1, from coordinate 73,620,388 downwards.
TCCAAAATGACTGCCAAAAAGTTTAGGAATCTGGCTATTGGTAGAAGGTAAAATTAGAAATTTTAAGATAGTGAATGAAAAAAGAAAATGAAATTGCTGCTTATTTCAAAATCTCATTCAGTACCCCTCGCTTTCCACAATAATAAAAACCACCAGGCTAGTCAGGGCCCAACTAACTGAAAGTGAGGCCCAAGTCCGACAATGATTTGGAGGCCCCCCACCCCCGTCTGCATTCTATCACTTTAAGTCAATGTAAAATGTTTAACAATATTTAAAACAGGTATCTTTTAATAAATAAATCATTATTTCTTATTATTTTCAAAAAAAAAAAATACATGACTTTTTAGCCTACTTTCCCATTAAAAGTCAGAAAAAGAAGAAAAAAGCAAGCAAGAAGGCTTAATGCATCTTAAAAATATCGCAAAAAACAAAAAAAGTCAAAAATAAATAAAATAATTAAATAAATATCGAAAAATTAAAAATTGGAAAGTAGGGTATTGAGATGGGGAAAAATGTCTGTCGGTCTGTCTGTCTCCCCCTAATAACTTTTGAATGAATAGTCCGATTCGAACAAACTTTTTTTTGTTCGAAAGATCTCGGCGAGGACACCTCATTCCCATATTTCACTTTTTGATTTGAACTATTTTTTGTTCAATTTTGAACAGTTCAAAAAAACTTAACATTAGCGCCTACGGGGAAATTCAAGGCAATTCCGAACTGTGAGGCGAATTTGCTTCAAACAAACTTTGTATAAAAAAGCTTTTGATGAAAAACTTGTATACAACATATCTTTTTGATTTGAACAGTTTTCCGTTCAATTTTGAACAGTTCAAATCCCTTAACATTAGCGCCTACGGGGAAACTGAAAGTCAATGTAGATTCCGTACTTGAAGGCGGATTTACTTCAAACAAATTTTGTTGGAAACAGCTCTTGACGCCAAACTCCAAACTCCGAGAATTTAGGGGCACCTGACTCCGACTCGACTCCTGTGCCCGATAATTAATCGGACTCCGACTCCCCGACTTCGTAGCTTTGGCCAAAATTTATACACGGAGGACAGATGACCGACTCTGATTTTTGGATATTCGACTCCGACTCCTTTATCCCAAAATGAGATTGACTCCGACTCCGTAGCTATGGTTTTAACAGCGAAATAATTATTGTTGATATGACTTTTTTTTATTTTCACGCTAAAGTTTTCGTCAAGTCATTTATGTTTCTACGTAAAAATATGCGCAAACGATTTTTTTTCTTTTTTTTTGACAATGAAAATTATTTCTTTAAGTTGACATTTTATTGTTTTTATTTATTTTGGTAAGTGCAGTAATTTATTTTAAAAATTATTTTTGGCAACAGAGGAAAAAGAAACGATTTTTTTTTGTTGATATGATGTATATTTATTTTTATTAGCTTATTAATTTTAATTATTATTTTTTCGTTTTGAAAGCTGTTAAAGAATTTTTTTAATGGAAAAAAGTGTATTAGCTGCTTTGTTTAAAAGGTGCTGCTATTTTATTTGTTAGTTTTTTTCTTATTTTATTATTTTTTTTACTTTTTACGCATCTAATTTTTTTAGATGAGTGAGGAATATTTTATTCCTAGAAATTAGCTTAAAATATAAAAAAATATGTTTAAAACAATTTGTGATTTTAGCTATTCTTGAGAATATTGATCAGGTACTAGAAAGTAGTATGTGTATACGGGAAAGTAGGCTCTTATAGTTCTAGACAGAACTTCTTGTTAATGATATGCATAAGTTTTTAAAAAAAATGGAGCCTTTAGGAAGTTGGGGTCTCGGGCCCAGGCGGCCTGTGCAGCAATCAGGCCTTGAGGTTAGTGAGAAAAACTATAATGAAAAAAATGATTGAAAAATATAAATTAGGAAGTCTCCTTGTTCGTAAGTAGCTAACAATCCAGCTAAACGATATCTAGGAATCAGTCAAATAAGTGAATACTAGGTAGGGCTGGGGAATGCATTACAAAAAGTACATCTCACATTATTAAACTGATTTAGAATTTTTCTCCAAACCAATGTTTCAGTATTGCAGCGAGTGCAAACCTAAGCACCGATGTAAACACCTGTCTACGATAGCCGACATTTTAATCTCAAATTTTTCCACAACAATTTTAAATTAGCCAAATGTCAAGCCAAAGTGACTAAGTAACAATGGTGTGAAGAGTTACTTATAGGAAACTTTTCAAACAAACAATGGTGGAAATATCATAAGCAAACAAATACCTTCACTTCTTCCAAAACATGCAGTTTTCCTTTTTTAGCTCAAAACAGAAAATATGTTGATGAACAAAGTTTTTATATCATCACTCATCAAAAAAAAAAAAAAAAAGTTAAGTTTAAAGCACAAGATGGCAAACAGAAATTGTAGACACAAATGTTGTACTTAGGTGTTACAAGGAGCTTTTATTTAAATACAAGAAGATGCGAGATGTGACTGGAATATACTTAATTTCGCTTCCATAATCTCACATCTTTTTTGTTTTCATTGAAAAAATAGGTTCATTGCAATTCCAAAACTTATATCTGCGATGTTTATTGCTATCTTGCCCTTTGAACTTTTTTTTTGATAATTTTTTGCCCAGTGCTAGAATTTGCTCGAAAGTATCTAGCACAATATGTATTTTTTTTAAATCTTGTATATATTTTGTAACATTTAAACAAGCAAGTTTAAGTAAAGTTTAAAAAGATAAGCCCTTACACATCATGATTTATTGCAACATCGCAATGTGAGGTTGGTACATCACACTGTAGAAATTCTTATAGTGCCCAGCCTTAATATAAGGTATTGTTACAACAAAACAGGAATGCAAATAAATTTCAAATGCAGTAAAATGTTGAATAATAATTTGTTAATCGTGATGCAAAATGGTCCCATAGTGCATACATAAATATGTATAGAGTATATATGTATAGAGTATGTGTGAGTGATTCTGAGAGTTACTACTGTAATTTTTTCAAAACCTTGATAACACGAAAACTCACTCTCGAATTCTTTTCTCCTCCTGAGACAGTCGAGATATCGAGGTTAAACTGCACTAAATACTTTTATCCATTTAATTTTGAAACTATACCTTAAAGAGAACATTTACTATTCTACATGCACAAACAAAAATAGGAATCTTACTTACACACTTATAAGGTGATTAACTGGATGATTCAACTAAAACTATTTTCGAATGTTCGCTTCCTCTCTGTTGAAACCATTGAATGAATGCATCCATTTCTAGTTCTACTGAAATGCTTCGAACATTTCTTTCTGTGTGGCAGATTCAACAGTTTTTATTTGAACATTTTCCAGACAAAATAACTTTCAATAACACTGAAGATTTTTTATTAGCAAGGAATAACAGGTGTAGCAGGGCTGTCAGGTTTTAGCTAAGCCAAAAAACCAGACAGCCTTTTCTGGTTAAACTACTCTAAAAAAGCCTGCTTTTATTGGAAAAAAAAAAAATGCGTTTTTACGATTTTTCCTTGTTTGTATTATTTTAATTTAATAAAAATAAAATTATGTCATTAATGCAATTACTACTAAATTAAACTCTATGAAAAAAAAAAACAAAATTTAGGTAGTTTTTAAATTGCATTGTACAGTACATAGAAAAACCCCTATGTTAGAAAATTAGTTTTATTCAATAGAATTTAAAATGATTATAAATGAAATTTAGTTTAAGCATTCGGAAGATCACATGACACTGTTGCTGTCTTTACCAGTCATTTGATTCAGTCTTGAAATAACAATGAACTTTTACCATTTTGAGCTTATTAAGTTAATAAAAATGAAAGTGGATGGAATCAAATGAAACCTTTTGCAGGGATCAGATAGATATTGGCAAGGCCTTTACAAAAAAAAAAAAAAGTCTTGAAAAATTAAAATATATTTGTTTAAATAGCATGCATTATACCCTCTCAAAAGCATCATTCTCAGTAAGGGAATGACAAATTCATTAAAATTTCATTCTAGTAGTTAAGCCAAACTGATATTTGAATTTATTTGCATACAAATATCCTCAAGCGAGGAAGTAGCTTAAGATTATTCAGTTTTCTGGATTATTTTACTTAATTGTTTTATAAAAACAGATGTGAGGGAATGATGGATGCAAAAAACCTTATTTGGTTTTATGTTTTCATATTAATTCCAAGAACGAAATTCCAACAAGTTAAAGATGCAAATATACTGCATCATGTTTTTTGGGTCACCAGCTGCAAAGTACTAGACTTATTCTTGGGCGTCTTTACATCTAGAAGATAACACCTTTGAATTGAAAAAGGGGTTCCTTGAAACTCTGAAACAAGTATTCTGTAATCTGTTTTTTTTTTCGCTAAACAACATTGGATATTTCCTGTCACTCGACTTAGTGTTAAAAAAAATTATTTTGTAGCAATTTTGGGAAGAAAATCTACTGTTGTGACGGAGTGACACTACTAACTGGGGACAAAGTTAAAAATAACTGAATGAACTAGTTTTTAATGGAAAATTAATTTTAAATGAATTTGTTTTTAACTTATTGTTTGTTTGCTTATAAATAATGTTTGCTTATAAATAATGTTTGCTTATTTTTTACTTGCAGTGGGAACAAGCGAAGGAATTACCATTTGGGTAGTTGAAACTAAAATTAAAGATGTTTTAAATAAAATATTGGCACTTTCCTTCAATTATCTAGTTGAACTCTATATTGAAAAATATTTAAACCCCTAAAAACATGAATGAGTCAAAAAGCATTCTTAAAGTTTTTAACTTGAACATGAAAATGAGTTTCTGAGAGAATGATCCATACAGAATTTTTTCGCCTTAGTACCACTTTCACTGTACAAACGCCACCGTTATTTTCGAACCATCGTAACTGCATAGCAGATTCAACGGTAAAAAAGGGGAGATAATCTGGTTTGTTCAGACTCACCTATGGGTCCCCTGCAGCTGGGGCAGCAGGTGAGCTTGTGTCGGCAGGTGGTGCAGACCAGGTGTCCGTTCTGGCACTGGAGGATGGGAGGCAACACGTAGTCGAAACACACTGGGCACTCGAACAGGCTCGCCAGGTCCGCCGTCGCACCCCCGGACCCGGACATCACACCCCCGCCACCTGTGGGATGAGAAACATTCTATCAGTACAGTCTGGCACTCGATTCAGAAACATACATTTTCATGAAGGTGCATGCCGTAGAGTAAACGAGCTGATGTGTGTGTGCATCACATGACTTCCTTTTACTCCAATTTAATGTCATTTCCCCAACACTGGCAATTTTAATGTGATTCATTAGTTGACTCAATAAATATCACCAACAGTGGCCAAATTGAAACAGATTTTTTTTGAAAAATCACCAAATTTGTCGCCAAGTTGGCAACCAAAAGACTGGCGATATATCGCCAAGTGTCCGCCAAATTATAACACTACTTGAGTTTACATCAAAATTAACAATGATTTCTCCCCAAAAAGGCGCAAAAGACCCCTTTAGAAACACCAGAATGCAACCAACGGGGGAGGTGCACAACTAGACCCCACTAGGAGTCTACGTACCAAATTTCAACTTTCTAGGACTTACCGTTCTTGAGTTATGCGACATACATACGCACATAGACATGACGAGAAAATTCGTTGTAATTAACTCGAGAATCGTCATGAATATTTCGCATGTGTTTACGTTCTTAGGCACTTATCCGGTCGGGTCAAAAAAAAAAAAAAAAAAAACTCAATATTCATTTGGGGGTGAGTAAAATGGAAATCAAGGTCGATTTTTCAGTGAAAATTTTTTCGTTAATACAATACTTCCTTTTTTGTGAAAGGAAGTAAAAATGCTGCAAACATCGCACTACTTTCTTTTACACCTATTAAATAATAGATGGACACTACTTGAATAAAAATTTTATCTCCAGATTCCACGCCATAATGATAGCTAAAACTTGGCCACCTTTTGCCAAGTGGTTGCCAAATCATAACAACACTTAAGTTTGCATTGAAATTGACACTAATTTGCCTCAAAAACATTTAAAAAACCTCTTTTGGAACGTTCGAATGCAATTGAGAGAGGAGGTGCACAACAAGACCCCATTTGGAATTTACAAGCAAAATTTCAATCTTCTAGTGCATACTGTTATTGAGTTATGTGAGATACATACGCAAATACAGAAGTCACAATAAAACGTGTGATGATTAACTCGAAGTTCATCAAAATAGATATTTTAGGTGCTCATATGTTCTTGGGTTGATATGCTTGCGAGGTCAGGTCGAGAAAACCACTTAATTTTCAGACAGGGGTGAGCAGAATAAAAAAATAGGCTGTAATTGCAGAGAATTTTTTTTTCACGATTATAATACTTCCTTTACTATCAAAAAGAAAATAAAAATGAAATACAGAATGGACAAAAAAGGGATCGTAATGAAGAACACATTTATGTATTTTCCACAACTGAATGCAGTTGTCGCTGAAACTTAAAAACATTTCAATCACAAATAATTACGTAACGAAAATATATTAGAACTACATTTTTTTTTCATTCAATAGATTAAAAAAACAGCATATGTCATTCTTCATAATAAAGAAAAACATCAATATACTTAAACCAGAAAACTCTATTAAATTAAACTAGAATGTAATAAAATAAATAATGCAGACTAAATTTGAATGTTTTACTACATCATTTTTTTTTTTGATGGTCATTTTGTTAAGAGTGAGTCATATTCTTCTGCCATATTTGATTGCTTTAACAGTTTCTCTTTCTGGTAAAAAATACTATATAAAAAAATATTTTTTACTCTAAAATGACAGAAGTGATTAGTTCCTCCTTTGTAAAACTTGTCGAAAAAATACTGCATATCACCAAAATGTTGCTCAACTCATAAATATAGCAATAGCCGCCCTTGGCTACCATAACGCCACTCTTTAAGAAAGGGTCTAAAGGTAATGCTGGCAATTATAGAAGCCCAGTCAGACTTACAGGAAGCTGTAAGTTTGACTTCAGTGGTTTGTAAGATTTTTGAAACTTTGATCAAATTTAAGATTACGAATTTCTTAGAAACTAATAGTCTGTTGACTAGTTTGCAGTACGGTTTCAGGGAAGGTAAATCGTGCGCTACTAATTTATTGCATTTCTATGACAAGGTTACCTTGGCTTTAGATAACAAAAAGTATGTGGATGTTTACAGGGCATATTTTAAGGAAATTTGACTGTGTGGGCAACTCCAACTTCCTCGGAAGGGGGGGGGGGCATTGTAAATGTGCAGTTTGTTAGTTGAATAATTGTGAAAAAAGAGTTGGGGTGTGAAAATTGGAATTAGGGAAATTATTGCTAATGGTCGTTTTGTTTGATAGGAAAAGAGTGTAAAGAACGCTGAGTGTAAAGAGTGTAATGAACTATTTTAAACGCTGTGACTCAGCATTTAAAATAGTTCAAACAGTCACTAAGTTTTTGAATTTTTTTAATTTCATTCATTATAATACAACCATTAGAACAATTTGAATCTAGTTTTTGTTTCTTAGGTTCACCAAAAAATGTATCTTTAATAGAAATTTGCTGCTGTGATTTTCTTTTAGCACTCATACATGCATACTCGATCGAATGCAACTGCTACTCAGAATATAATAGAGAGTGTAAAAATGAATGCTTCAAATGACTACGCTTTGTACAGGACACATGGGGCCACTTTTACCTAAAAAAATGGCTACGGAAGATTACCCGACGTCAATCCAACAAAACTTTGTTTACGTGTTACGTGCTGCCATCTATGAGTTTTGGAGTGCGAGACATCGTTGTTTAATAGTTTTATTTATTTAAAAAACTTTTGCTTGTGAGAACGGTTACGGGTCTCGCTTCTATTTTTTTACAGAAAAATAAAAAATATACAGAAACACATAACCGATGGAAAAATTTAGGAAAATGTAGGTGGGCAATTTTATTTGACTGTGGGGCCAATTTTATTTGACTGTGTGGGCAATTGCCCAAAAAAAACCCCATTAAAATATGCCCTGGATGTTTATATTGATTTTCAAAAAGCTTTTGATAAGGTATCTCTGCAAACTATCTAATATGAAATTAGGAGGAAAAACTTTACTTTGGGCTAGGAATTGGCTGACTGGAAGGAAGAAAAAGAGTAGTTTTGAGAGGAAATCATTCTAAATGGAGTGATGTTTTAAGCCGGGTTCCTCCGGGATCAGTTTTAGGGCCTCTTCTGTTAATTATTTTTATGAATGACATTGATGAAAATATTTCTGGTAACATAAATTGTTTTGCTGATAGTGTAAAAGTTATGAGCATTATAGAGAATGAGGAACAAGTAAAACAGCTTCAAGAGGATTTAGATCGTAGTACTAAGTGGGCGGATGAGTGGGGTATGGCAGTTAATGTAGGGAAATGTCAAGTGCTACACTTAGGTCATGGAAATAAGCCTACGAGTTATTATTTACAGGGTTTGGTCATTAGTCAGGCAGAAAACGTTACTGATCTGGGTATCTTAATAAATCAGGATTTTAAGTTTAGTCAACAGTGCAGCATTGCAAGTAACAAAGCCAACAGAATGCTTGGGTTTCTCAATAGATCTATTTCAAATAAATCTAAGAAGGTTCATCTGCCTTTATATAGGAGTTTAGTAAGACCTCATTTTGAGTATGCTGTTCAGTTTTGGTCTCCTTATCTCAGGAAAGATATTTCTGTATTGGAAAAGGTTCAAAGAAGGGTTACTAGACTTGTAAGGGGACTTTCAGATTTAGACTACGATAATCGACTTAATATGTATAGCCTGGAGCAAAAGAGAGTCAGAGGGGACATGATTCAGTTGTTCAAATTTATCAAAATGAAAGATTTTAATGGATTAAATTTTTGCACAGAAACCAGGACGAGGGGGTCATTGTTTTAAGCTATTCAAATCTCAGGCTAACATGGAAATTAGGAAAAATTACTTCTTCAGTAGGGTTGTGGACACTTGGAACAGCTTACCGAAAGATGTGGTAATGAGCAAGGGGGTGGATAGCTTTAAGAGGGGCATTGATCTTCATTGGGGACTTGGGCAGTTCTCAAAAGGTGGGAACAAAAAAGTTAACTTTGAGCAATTTCAAAAATTTTCGAATTTGATATTAATTTTGCTTTTATTCTATAGTATGCATACCTAGAACACAATATATGAACATGAAAAGACAGCAGGTATTTGTAAAAATTGTTAATTAGCAAATTAAATTAGCAGTCTGTAGGTAACAGATTTTGGACATTGTTGTCCTGTAGGATTTTGGACATCATCATAATGTAAGTTTCACCATTTTTGACAACTGTTAATCTGATTTTTAACTTTTCCAATGAAAATTTTATTTACTACTTTTTGAATTTTGCAATTTAATGATAAAGAGGATAGTAATGAAGTACTTGAATGGCTATACATACTGCTCTTTACATATAATAAAGTTTTGGAATGATTTTGAGGAAGTTGATGAAAGGTAGAAAAAAGCTTCATGGAAATAATTATACAAACTTGTAGTTTGATTTTTTGGGACAAATAAGGAATAAAAATAGAGACAAATAAATTCGACATATATATTTTTAAAGGAAAAATAAACAAAATATGCTTTAAGAAAGAATGTAAAAAGTGACATCAGTTTTAATAATGAATATATTTTCTAATGTCATAAGAATTAAAACGATGTCTAAAAAAAAATTATTGAAAAAAGAAATTCGTATTTCTATTTGGAGATCGTTAAATTATGTTTCCAAAAGAAAGAGAAAAAAAAAAAAAATCTAAAATAATAAAAGCGGCGGGAAAAAAAAAAAAATTTGCTAGTGCAGGTGATAAAGTCGCCAAAACTGGTGCAGCTGACGATTAACTACATTTGTCAAACTGGAATCCCCCTCTGGTAACCTTTAGCTTATCGTATACTGTGTTGTCGCCAACGGAGGTTTGCTTGGCGATTTTCGCGCAAAATGGCTTTCGTTCGATCATAAACAGCCATGTTTCTACTGTAATTTATGTATCGTTCAATGTGTAACGTATTAATTATGCAAAATACCTATGGATTAAAGAAGATAACATCATAATAATCTTTTTTATTGATGTTAGAAGACAGTGGATTATAAAAAAATTATAAATAAACGGACAGAATTATCGGCATCAAGATCGTAACGCCATTTGGACATCTCACATGTATGTTTAAGAAAAATTATTTTTCTTCTAAGATACTGCATAAAAGCTTATGAAAACACTTTTAAACAATTAAAAACTGATTCTGAGGATCGATAAATACCTTTAAAACGAAAACATCATATACTTAGTTCTCAAAAAATAGCATTGTAAAGATCGTAACTTTTGGACATGCATCAAATTTCAAACTTATTTTTTTCTAAAATCGTTTACAAAGTAAATAATCTGTCTTTACTTTTGTTATTTGTGTAAAATATTAACAAAAAATTATTCAGTGTAAGATTCATGCCTTTAATTTTTTTTTGAAACGTATGGAAATAATTAAAATTTTTTTTAATGGTACATTTGCTCAGTTAACGTTTTGGTATGTCCAAAATTGTGCCATTTAGCAAAGAAAATATTTTTTAAGGGCATTTGAAGAGCTTTTTTTCCATAATTTATGTCAATTCTTGTCTCTATACAGCATTATAATTTACCTCAAAAATTTTAGAGTTAATTAAAATGAAAGTTATTTGGTGTTGAAGCTTCAAAGTTGAAGTCTGTGTTTGTTCCCACCTTTTGAGAACTACCCACTTATAAACTCATGAGGACCAGCCTAGCTGGATCCAGAGCCTGTTGCTGGTCGTCACATTTGTATTACCTCAGTTTAATGATACATTTCACTAGTCCGGATTCGACTGCATTAAATGTGTATATTTTCTTGCTTTAACGATAAGTTTTTCCAGTCTCTTGACAATTGTTAAATCGGAGTTATGCAGAATATACTTCGGACCTACCAGCTCTTCTGCATTCTAACCCTATCTTCCAAGTGTAAGATAAAACTTTCCACATTTTCCTATTTTAGTCCAGAACAAATGTAAAATATAAATCCAATGGTTCCAGAATTGGAGACGGTTTATTTGTTCTGAAACTTTGTGATGTAAGGAGTGAGCATCTCTTCTGTGATGTACTGAGCTCTGCACCATTTAAGCTTTACTTTGTTTTTCAAATAAAATAATCTAAAAAATTGCTTATGAGACTTATAAGATTATATCACAGAAATACTTAGTTTAGGCAAACAATAAAAACATTGTGCATTATGATTAATTGAAACTCATTGTTTTTTTATATTACCTTTTTATAATGATGTCATAGAAGCATAAACTATCATTTTATATAATTCTTATCAGTTAACAAACTGATTTATTTCTATTATTATATAAAAAAAACTTCATGCATTTCGCGTGTTTATTCTGTGTTATATGTAAGAGAGATCGACAAGAATGCACAGAAAAAAATATGAGTAACTTTATAAGAAAATGAGTGGTGGTGAGGGGGAGAGATGGAAACATTTTTGAATTTTCAGGGAAAGCTTTTAAATCTTACGTAGGGCAGAAGTCCCCCCCCCCCCCATCCAGAATATCTTTCAAGGAGAGATTTTTTTAAAAATTAAACAAAGATTCAATTCTGTAAGCAGTCTTCCCCATCCAGACCTAATTTTTAAACCCTCACAAACATTTTTGCTTTTTCAAAAAATTACAAAGTTATAGGACAAAAACAACTTTGATTGAATGAAGTTGATATTAGAAATAAATTTAAACAAGCATTCATAACACCAACAAATTTACCTATATTATACTTTGAATCCAAAGGTGGATTGGCATGATTAGCTGGATGGCAAGCAGCTGTCAGATGATTGCGAGGTTTGCCGTTGGAATGCTTCTTTTCCATCAGGAGAAGTAGAAATGTACAAATCCGAAGAACACAGAATGTTCAACATGAACCTATTACAGAAGAAAAAATATTCTAAAAAACATCATTGAAAGTTAAAGATACAATATAGGAATTTAATTATTAATAATCAACTTTTAATTATAATTAAATTAATTAATATTTATTAATAATTCAACTTTTGTCCTCATTGCCCAGATGACATCCCACTGTCTCGTCAACACATCGTCAGCTGTCCAGCAATCCAGGCCAAACTTTTTAACATCGGCTTAGAAGACAGTCTACGACAGCTTCGGAGTCATATAAATGCACATTATCATAGACACGACATCGTCATCATCAATTATTAATTTTATAACGAAGAATTTTAGTATGAAGTTGAAGGCATAAACTAATCTTGTTTTAGAAGCAAAAATTAATGAATGAAACATGAAAAGTTATTACATCATCCAAAAGGTTTAACAAAAATCGAAAAATTTCAACTAAACCCCCTCATATACACTGGATATCCTCTACATCAACACCATATTACAACCCGAACAGTACCAGATAACCAGGCGGATATCCTGCAAAAATCTAACGGACATCCTGTCCGGAGTGGAGTGGCCGTATCGGATATCACCGGATACCGGACAGTAAAAAAACTAGCCGGATAAAGGAAAGCTACCAGATATCCGCTGCATCACCAAAAATCACTGGTCAAGTAACGCTACAACATCACTCAGGGGCGTGCACAGGAACGGGAGATGGGACACTTGTTGGCACGGACCTGAAAGGGGTCAGAGATTTTCAAAAAAAGGGGCAAAATCTATGAAGGACATAAGGGTGAACAATATCTAGCCTAAGAATCAATAGCACCAGCCCGTAAAAGTAATTTATTGAATGGCCCCAAAATTTCTGTGCACGCCTCTGACGTCACCAACAATGAAACTCGCACCACAGCATGCATGACAGCATTATTTCATTGTTGAAGCACCAAAAATTCAGTAAGTTATTTATAATTTGATTTATTTTTTTGCAATGGTTGACATACAGAGAAATGCTTTATTTTGACAAGGCTGAACTGAATCCGGTAACTTAATTGTTTTACTGGCAAAACAGCAATCTTAGGAGAATGAAGAAACAAAAAAAAGGTCTTTAATTCACTCTATCTACTGGAGTTTTAAGGTTAATCCACTGGAGTTAGGATTATAATGCCAACTATAAAAATATCAAATTGGCAATTGTCTCGTTCAAACGTAGAAGCAATTTTGACCTGTCATACCTTGATGGCAGGGTTGGGTTTTGGACTGTCTGAAACTGGTTTAGGACAGGACAGGTGTTTTTACCGTCCAAAACTGTCCAAAGTTATGCTAAAGGCGTATTATCTAATCAGTTCGTATTCACTGAAATATTTTTAATGCATAAATATAGATATTAATGAGGTTTAATTAATGAGTATTTGATAAAAAATTTCTCAAATGTTTATTTAAAAAACATTTTACTTAAAAAGTTGCCAATAACTCTATTACATAAACTTCCTTATGTAACAGTAGGTAGAGGTATGAAAGGAAATTTAGAACACTACCAAGACAACTAATTTCAGTTCTATTTATAACTCAAAGGAATTTTATTAAATGTGTAATATTTAGAAGCAAGAAATTGATGATTAAACACTTATATTTTTAAAACTTGTACTATTTTTTTAGTTTATATTTTTAATATATTATGTTCTGTAACTACAAGAAATAAATTTATTGCATTTAAGTAAATTATTTCACTATATTTTGGACTCTTTTACACACATGCATGAATGTCAAAAAATTTGGTTTATGGGGAAAAAAACTCATATATACAAGTCAAAAGAAAAACATAATTGACACATTTTGTTCTGTTTTTAATATTTTCTCACAAAAAATAGTTTTGGACACAAGGGCTTTGAAAACGTTGTTAAAAACCTTGCCAACCCTGCTTTCATTTGCACACATGCAAAAACATATGGAAATTTGGTTACTATTACCAAAAAAATAAATAAATAAGTAAAATAAAATAAACTCATGCCTACAAATTGAAATTTTAATCAATAATTCAACTTCTAAATAAGTAGATTAAAATCAGCGGCATAAATAAGCTGCATGTTCACATTGAATAAATGTTCAATATAAAACATTCCAATACATTTTATTCTGTTTTTGATGTTTTCTCACAAAATACAATTTCTCTAAAAATATAGTTTTGCACACTTTCGGAGAGGACTGTAAAAACCAGGGTTTTTACCATAGTGTCCAAAACCTTGCCACCCTGCTTGATGGGAGATTTTCTAGGCGATAATGTTAACCAATGCTTGATTTTTTGATGTTGAGCTATTAAAAGAACTTGGAAAAGAAAAAATAGCGTAAAAATGTCACACATTATAGTGGAATTACCCCCTTTTAGAAATGTATGGAAAGATGAAAAAATCTATCAAATTTAATGACTAAGTATAAATATTACAGCTCTGAATTTCCTTTTAAAGGAAGTTCTAAATGTTTTGAAAATGAACATCCGGGAAAGTACAGTGGCTCTCAAAAGTGTTTTTACACCTACGACTTTCAATGAAATAGGCCCCGATGCATTGGTTAGAATTAATATTTCGGAATACGTATTTAATTATAAGATCTATGATCTATTTTTAACAAAACTGCAAGAAAATTGTTAATAAAACATTAAAACTTAATTTTTTAAAAATCAAAAAGTGCTGGAAATTTTCTCACAAAAGTCTTCGTACACTTTGAAAAAATGTCAAAAAATTAGTAAATAACCTAACTTTTTACAAAATTATTATTTAGTAGAATATCATGCAGTATCAACAACAGCTTTTAAATGTCTGGGAATAGATTTCATTGTTTTTTCTTTCTTTTTTTTATGCAATTTCTGGATAAGTGTTCAACCACTTCGAGTCTTACTGTTTCTAGTTCGCTTTTTGTTTCAATGGTGTATTTTTGTAATCTAGCCACCAGATATCTCCAAATATGTTCCATTAAGTTTAAATCTGGCGATTGAGGAGATATTTCTAAGTCTAAGGACAATTTTTGAGGCACCAAACTCGAACGTGTACTTCTTATCGCTTATCTTGATAAAAAACAAAGTTGTTTCCGATTGCCAAATTTTGGGCTAATAGTTTAAAATTGTTTTTTGAAATATTTAAATGAACAGCATGATTCATTATTTCATCAAAAAATTTCAAATTTCCCAGTCTTAATGCTGTTATGCACACCCTCACACAAAAACACCTTCACCCTCCTGATTAACTGATCCAACTAAGTTCTTAAGATTAAATTCCTCATTTTTTTTTCTATTGACAATTATGCAACAATTTAATCCAAAATATTAAATTTATTTTCATCTATAATTAAGACGTTGTTCCAAAACATTTTGAGCTTATTTATCACTGATTTTATGACGGAAAAGCATAAGTTTACTGTTTTTCGCACGCACAAGAAAATTTCTGTGGGAAGATGTCCCCTTTAATCCAGCTAATCAGAGAACTTGGCGAACAATTTTAGATGAAAATTAAACGTAAAATGTTTTATTCAATTCTGCAGAAACTTTTTCATAGCTCAAATGTGTATTTTTTATAATTTTTTTAACTGTAAATCTCCGATCACGCTTTGTTAACTTTGCCAGTTGACCTTTTCTTACCTTGTTTTCGATCCTATTCTTGTCTTTAAAGCATTTTATCAAGCACTTCACTATAGAATGGTATAAGTTAACTAATTTAGAGACATTTCAAACCAATTTATCACTACTGTGAGGGAAAAAAAATCTAATTTCGAATCGTGTTTGTTGTTTTCTACACATACCTGCCATTTAAAAATAATAAGCAGAATATTGGGGAATAAATAAACAAAATTTTAAAGGCAAATGACTTTACAATGCAAAAATAATAAAAAAAACCACATATGGTAATATTAATCATGAATTTATTCGAAAATATTTCAATGTACGATGACTTTTGTGGCGTATTTTTTCTGTCTCATCGTTTTTTGACAAATTTCAAAAATAAAATACGGCAATATTTTGAAAAAAACTACTGGGTTTTATTCAGAATGGCATAGGAATGGTGTGAAAAATAATTGAACTTCTTATTTGAATTCAGTTTTGCGTTATTTTGATTTTTCTACAAAATTTCAAGGCATATGAACACTTTTGGGAGCCACTGTATATGGATTTAAGAATAAAATATTCCATTTTCAATTCTTTAGCTTCTATATTTTATAAATAAAATCCTTCATTTTCATTTTTCTTTTCCCTTTATTATTAGTTTTTATTTTATTTATTTATTTATTTATTTTTTTTTTTTTTTGGGAAAGACTTTTTTACTAGCTTCATTAAAAACATAAATAACAACAACAATCTTTTGTTACTAACATTATTTTGAAACTTCCTAAATCCATTCATTTTAAAAATACTCTTTTAGTAGTTTTGTGGAGTGAGCCTGACTTACAGATTGCTTATTACAGAATGCTATATATAGGTGGAATGTTGCACTCAAGACACAAGTTACCTACAACAAACACAAAGCAGTAAGAAATCAAAAGGCTAAATGAGAGGAAAATCTTGGTGAAAATATTAACACATATTTGATACTCGGATGCTCTCACATAATTAATTTTTTGAATAATGCAGATAACACAAAAATTGCATTAAATTCCCATCAAAAGTCTTCAATGTTTGTCGAAAAGTGTCAACAGCTCATTAATTATCCTACCAAAAACTAAATATATACTCGAACATTGTACTGCAATTTGGCAGTTGGGTACGAACGCTATTTCGGGCAATGAATAGTTCCGAATTCATGTCAGTACACGAACAGGAAAAGCAAAGCACATGATGCTTTCTAAAGTACACAAGGTGAAAAAGAAATTTCAAACGTACCTAAAAAGAGGTAATTTTATTTCCAGACAATATGAAGCTCCTATGAAGAAGTTACAGGTACGTAAGACTTCTAAGCGCATAAAGCGATACAAAATTCATTCCATGCAGAAAGAGTCAAACTAAGAAAGAAAAAACAAAATTATATAAATATATGAATACATACACGCATTTTTTCTTAATTGTTTAATCAACGAGATTAAGAATACATGTTTTCCCATTTAGAGCAGCAAAAGTTAATCGCTGAAAGGATTTGTTCTCAATCAGTTTTACGGGAACTTAGCATTTTTTTCTTTCGAAGAAAGGTTTATAACAAACACAAAAATAATCATGAATGAAACCTACCATTAACTCCAAATAACTTCGATGCAAGAGTCAATAAAATTCGACCCTTGACTGCATTTAATTAAAGATGTTTCATCATTGTACTATCCAACATTGATCAATTTTGACAATTTATCATTAAATTACTACGTTTTTGATTTATCCGTGAGATGGCACTAGTTTGAGTTTGCGTATGAAAAGTATTTTAAACAGAAAGCTTAAACAGTAATTTTTAACCAATAAAGAATAACCTAAAAATACAGAAAAGCAATTATTTAATGCAAATTATTATTATGCAAATTAATGCAAATTATTATTATTTATGAAGTGAAGTAACGTGAGAAGTGAAAAACTGTTTAGTTCCGGTATTATTCTTTGAATTGGCAACCGAGCAAGTTGTTTTATGGATGGGATATCAAATGTGGGAGTGCTGGATGATCCGGATTTAAGTTTCCCCCAGTTGTGGCAAATTTTATTAAAATTAAATCCCCCTCGTCACGTCCACTTGCATCCTTTTCATGCCGACGACAGCAGTGTTTCTAAGATTTTTTTATTCTTTTACGGATTTGTAACGTCGTTGAAGTCGCTGTTGCCTAGTGTTGCGAAAGCTCCTGAAATTGAGATGAACGGACTGGAAAAACTGGGAACTGCTCGATGTCCATTGGTCACCAAACAAAACCCCTTGCAACATGACTATACCATAACCGATACTGTCCTAGGACTGGGTATTAATGGTAAAGTGGTCGAGTGCTATGACAGAAAAACAAGACAGAAATATGCTCTCAAAGTAATTACGATACTTATTTCTTACCATATGTTCTGTGCCAGTTCGTTACAGTCAGCTCAAATTGACATGGTTTCATGCAGCTGACTCTCAACTCTTTCTCAAATTTATCGAATTTTAATCTAGTTGAATTACTGTTTCCCCCAACTAAGAATTTTGCGTACAATGCACTTCTTTTCATGGAATTGTATCCGTTTCGGGACAGATTTTGTGTCTTCAAAATCTATTTTTAAGGATTGCCATTTGTTTCTTTTGCAGATACTTTTAATTAATGTTCCCCCTCTTTGGTCGTTCAAATAAGCGTACTGCAATTAAATTTTTGTTTATGCTTTTTCTTTTCTTTAGCTTTGCTTCAAACGTAAGTGAAAGCGTGAGCTAGGATAGATTTCAAATTCATATTTTTCCGTTTGTCTATGTTTACTAACCCATCAGAAAACATCATGCAAATTTTTCCAGTGATAAAATAAATGTTCTTTTTATACTTAAAAGTATGTGTGCAATCTTGTTGCAATTTTTGAAAAATGCAAGGCATGCAAACAAAAAAACAATGAGTTAAGAAA
Source organism: Uloborus diversus (assembly GCF_026930045.1). NCBI lineage: Eukaryota > Metazoa > Arthropoda > Arachnida > Araneae > Uloboridae > Uloborus > Uloborus diversus. Next base: position 73,601,985 of record NC_072739.1, on the reverse strand, counting down.
TTTGCAACAAATTTTCTCTTTTGTTACTTTTGCACGCAACAATAGATCGTTTACTTTAATAAACTTGTTGAATTACTGCCTGTGTTTTATTATCATCAAGTGAAAATGCAAAAGGATAATTAAACATTTGTTGAATTTATTCTATTTATATTGATATGGTTTTTGATAAAGGTGTATCTTTTTGCATACCCAACCCACCTATAAAACTGAAATTTTATCTTAAGCTCTATTTTCCTGTTAGTCACTAACAAACATTTGTGATGGTCTTGCAATGCAATAACATCAATTCAGAAAAATAATTCAACATAAGTTTTAAATTTATCACAATACTAATATTAGTATTTCTCCCAGGAGGTTTTTAGGAGAGTGCTGTGTTTTGTCCCTTTTAAATTAAACTTCAATTTGCTCTCCATGCCCCTTTGAAGTTTTAACAAATATTCATCACAAAAGCAATCTTTTTCAAAAGATCAAGATTCAGACAAGCCTGGCCTTAAAACGAAATTCCCTCATTTCAATTATCCAATAGAATTTGATTTTTTCTAGCCTAATTTTTAAAACTAAACATTATAAAAGCTTTTTATTATTTAAAACAAAAAAAAATGTGCAAATACTTTGGTTTTGTTTGCAGTGTAACAATACATTAAAAATTCACCTTTTCTATTTTAAAATTATTACTAAAATATGCCCCTTTATTGGAATGATGAATCTGAATTCTCTTTCTCTTTTATCTGAAAGCACCCTCCCCCACCCTTCTTTTGATCAGGGCAGAATTTGTGTAAAAAGTTGTATGAAAAAATCAAGTGGCTCCAACTCCTATCAAAATCTGCAATTCTTAAAAATTAAATTAAGAGATATTTTTACATTTGTTGGCTGTAATGTGACAATCAAGAGAACATTTTCTTTGTGTGTGTGAAGCTGAAAACAGCAATTTTAGCAGAATTTTAATTATTTAAAGAGTCCAGGGTCTGAAATAGGGTTCAATTTCTAGGAGGGAATGTCCCCCTTTACGTCAGATTCCGGGAGGATTTTTTGAATTTGAAGGAGAATTTTTATAAGTACTGAAAATTTGTTTAGAATTTTGAAGAAATTCATTTTCATTTTATATTTCTATTTATTCATTTTTAAATTATATTTTTTAATGTAATGTTAACCCCATCTTCAAATAATTATTCATTAATTTTGTGATTTTATTTCATTTATAATAAAATATTTTACAACTCAGTGACATATACATACACTCAATTATTTTTTTTATTAGACCATTTTCTGGGTCTAATTATCCGAATGGGGTTCGGTTCTCATTGATTAGAATAATATTTCTACTGCACCAAGACATTTTTCTGACGATCAAAAAGTTAAGGTAAAAAATTGCCTATACCTATTGAAAATGGACTCGTTTCCAGCAACTTTCTGATAGCATTTTGACCGGCAGATCGGAATATGTTGATGCGGGAGATCGGAAATCATTGATGTCGGCAAATCCGAATTCGTTGATGCGACTTGAATTGACAGGCGCTTTATTGAAAATTTATCCATCTTTCCAAAATGAAAAAAGAGCTATGGACAGTGGCCTAGCAAGGCTTTCATTTTGGAGGGGGTCCAATCAATGTCGTAGCCAGGAAGTTATTTTGGGGGCGGGGGGGGGGGATGAAATTTGAATAATTTATATGAAGATTATATCTTCTTAAAAATAAGCAAAATAGATATTAGAGATGAAAATGTTATTTAACTGTTACTAATGACAAGTAATAAGTATGAATGCATTTGAAATTAAAACAAGTGAGCAGCAAAATTTAATGCAAAATAGATTCCACACTTCCACAGAAAAACCATGCAGGGAAAAAATTCCAAGAAATTTGGAGGAAACTAGATAAAGGAGAAGTGTCTTTTGTTAGATTCTAAACAGGTATATTCTCAGAATTTACATCTACTTCAATTATACAAGGGAAACCAATGTTTTGGAGACTGCAGAGAGGAATAATTTTGCACAGTAGGAAAAAATTAAGAATCATTGCAATAAAGCTCTACGCCTTATAGCGCCCCCTCATTTCGTCCTCCCTTCCCTCACCCATTTTACTTTATCAATTTTCAACTCAAAAAAAATTTTGCATGTTATATATTGCACAAGAGCATATTTTTTCATGCTGTATCTTTTTTACTTGAGTAAATGCTTGTTTACAACACAATTCATTTTTTTCTTCAATCATATATTTACATTAAGTCATTTCGGAGGGGTTCCGAACCTTGTGGACCCCCCTTGGCTACACCACTGGCTGTGGAGTTCATACACTTTGTAACCTATGACCTCTCTTATTTATTTGTATGAAAAAAATGGATGACGTGGCGTTTCCAGTAGGGTTGCTCTCTTAAGTTTGATGAGACGGGGAAATCCAGAGTGTGCTGGCGGAGGGGGAGGAAAGCGTTCGCTCTTCGCACGCTCTACTACCGCACGGAGGAAATTTTTTTCTTCTTCTACACTTTCCCTGTCTAGTGTTTGTTACCGAGATTAAGAATTTACGGGGGGGGGGGGGGGGGAATCCTGCACGGACCTTTGGATTGCGTGGGATTTATCGATTATGTGCACGTTTCGTGCAATCCCGCTCTCTATTTCGAATCTTGAGAGTCATTCAGAAACATTTATGTAAATACCTAAGTTCCATAAATGAAAGGAAAAGAGAGCTTTCTGAAGAGGATAAGTTCCTCCTAAAAGCATAAATTCTTCATAATGATCCATAAGCCTAAAATTATCAAGTCCCATGAACTTTTCCTGACAGGGCACTCTTTGATTTTCATATGTATATGATCTATATTTTTATGTTTAGGTGCTCCGAGATTCCTCTAAAGCGAGACGGGAGGTGGAGCTTCAGTGGCGGGCTAGCAATTGTAAGCACATTGTCAATATTGTAGATGTTTATGAAAATGTCCATGGGGGATACAAGTGCCTTCTTGTTGTCATGGAATGGTGAGTGGAAATTGTTCTTCCCATGTTTTATTAATTGTAAATGCTGCCTAAAATAATGTAACAGCAGTATAGTTTGATTTTGTAATAATGTAAAGGTTCTTTTTGTTTGTAACTAATAGTCTGGTGCACATGGCACATAGTTGGATCTTTTGTTGAAATTAAATTAATGCATCAATAATCTAAGTTGTGTGGTGTAAGTGACAAAAGATTACCACTTAGGTGTGCCCCCCTCACCCCCCCCCCCCCCCCCCAGTTTTGCTGACACAATATTTTTCTTCCCTCTATCATTCAGTTTCAATCATATCATTTGATATTTATTTGATTATTTGAAGGGGGAGGAAATTTTAAATTTCTTCGAAACTGAGACTCAAACCACCGCTAATATTTCTTGCAACAAAAAAACTTCTGTCATTTGCTCTAGCTATCACTGTATTTCTATTTTATCACGAAAAAAAAATCATTTTTTGTCCATGCAATTTTTCAATAGCATTTTTCATGTCTTCCACATACCTGATAAGAAGGTTTGTAAAGAAAAGGTACGAATCAAGGGTACAACTAGCTTCTGGTTTCGAAGGATGTCATTATTGAAATATAAGCATATACATCTGAAGAGAGTGGAAGGGCAGGGATAAAAGTTTTCTATCATTTGGACGGATTTCCATTTTTCAAAAGAAAAAGAAAGAAAATTCAGACAAAACAATTAAGTCATAAATAATCAGTATGAGTGAAATCTGAAAAATTTTCATACAAATTTGCTTTTTTGGGAATATTACTAAGTCTTCGCCACTGTGCCAAATGCGATTAAATCGTAAATTCGACAAAAAAAATTCTGATTTGGCAAATTTATTGATGAGCAAAAAATTCTCTGAAATTTTGACAGAAAAAAATCTTTCTTATCCTCTAGGGATTGTCTAAAATAAAGTTATTCTTCGTTCTCTGATTAAATATTTCTTCAGAAAAAAAAACATTAAAATCAGTTTAAAATCTTTGGTTAAAGTTTTTGAAATTTGGCTAATGCTTTTAAAAAACTCTAATTTACTGGCCGACAATTCGAAATATTTAGCGCAGATGTTCTGTCGAGACATTTTTACTCTTGATACATTGAAATTTGAATAACTAAGTTTTTTTTTTTTTTTTTTTGCTGAAATAGTGATATTTTGAGGATCTCCCAGAAAGGAAAATATTTTATTAAAGTAAAAATGATAAAAATATTTAAAAGAAGGATATTGAATGGCATTGAGTTTTACCTGATAATTTTAGGTTTGAAACTACTCTGTTTATCTTTAATTAAAATTAAAAATAATAACATTTATTAGTAGATTATGAAAGAAAAAATAGCAAATGAGAGGAATAAATTTATACTTCCATGACAATATGTTTCAAAGCATCAGTGGAATATACTTTCACAAATTGTCAATCATGGTTGACAAGTCCCTAAATAGGATAATTTTTATAAAACTACTATTAGATACGAACTTTTTTCTTAAAAAAAAAAAACTGCTGAAAAGATTACGGAAAAAGATATTAGGTTCGGATTTTTAGGGGACTTTTCAGGGGTCGCTAGGACTTTCAAGGGAAAATCCACAAATGATGTCATGCTTTGAGTGAGGTTCGTGATATTGTTACAGGCTGTGACAAGGAGAGGAAGGGGGTAACAAGAAGTATATCATTATTTTTACATGACAATAGGCTTAGAAAAAACTGACAAGGACCAGGAAATGAATAAGGTGGAGTGATGCTTTGTGACACAGGAGGGGTTAAATTTGTTGAAAAAAAAATGGCATTTATAGACAGCCCCTAAGGAAATTATTCTATGCAAATGAATTCTGTGAAAAGCTCTATTTGTGATGGCAAGTATTGTGCAAGTCTTAATTTTAGCGCCTGAAAAGATCTAAGTTCTGATTGTGAATATTATATTTAAAAACAAAAATATGATTTGATTTCTGATCTTTTTTTTCAGCATGGAGGGAGGAGAACTCTTCCAGCGCATCCAAGATCGAGCTGAGGGTGCATTCACGGAACGTGGTATGTTTTCTAAACTTTAAATTTCTAAAAATTAAGAAGCAAATGATTTTTTGAAAAAGAGTTGGATGAACAGAAGCAGCTGCTATTGTCAAGTCATTTTGAGTAAAACAGATTTAGGATCACATAGAATATTAGGCAGAAAAAAGTTAATGGATCATGTAAGTTAAAAATTAGCACGAGGGTTTTAAATGTTGGGCTTCTTATAAAAATTAATTTTTAAATATAGTAGAACCTCGTTTATCCGGATTAAACTCCTAGCGTTAAAAAAATATACACTTCAATAAAATTTTTTGATTCTAATTTCAAGAATGAAACTACAAATCCGCCAAATATATTCGTTTTTCATTTTGATTCAATGTTCAACAGCCTCCATGGGTTGGAAAAAAATTATAGTAATTTAACAAACAAAACATGGCATATTTTAGAGTGTTAGTCCAACACTACTGCAGCTAAACAGTAAATGATACAGTATTTGTAAAAAATGATCCTCCGTTAATTTTGTTACAAAGCATTGTTTTTTGCTGCAATAAAATATAAGTGCTTATTTAAGAATGTGCTATATTAAGAATTTTCTACTGTACTCTCAAAGAGTTAGGTGCTAGTGGGAAAATTAAATCTTTTTGTAATTCCTGATTTGACGTGGACTTTCTTCGGATGAGATGTATGAGAAAGATTTTTTGGTGCAAGGCCCTTTTGTAAAGAGAGGCTTTTGTGTATTTGTTTGTTTTGGGAATGTTAAAAAAAAAGAAAAGAAAATAATATTGTTTAACAGTTTCTATAGGAAAAATACAAAATGTGTTATTTAAAGAACAATTATAGAAGTAAAAGTTTTCTCAAAAATATCAGTAAGATAACTCTGAACCTAATTTTGTATTTTGTTTGAAGAAAGTCTAGGAAAATTTTTATCAACAAATATTAAAAAATCTCCGTCATAACTGAACAGATGTTTATTTATTTTAAGAAAAAAAAATGAGGTGTATAGCAATTTTGATAGAAGCAATTATTGAGGTGCAAGTTTTTAATTTCTTAAATTTGCTAATATGTTAATTTTATTTTGGTTAGTAGCTATTAACGTAAACTCAGTGGCGCAACAGCCAATGGTTAGATAATTTGCCAAGTGTGGAATTCCCCAATGTTTAGTTCCTTAACACGCTTGATACTCATTTTATCGTCCCACTGAAGAAATGAAAGGCCAAATCGACTGTGCCCTACTCGGGTCAGTGGTGTGAATGCTTGAAGTGCTATCACAAAGCCTAGGTGCTTTCGTTACGTAAAGCGAGTAGTTTATTCTGAAATAAAGAAATTGAATTTCAGTATGTTACACTTTTAGCTATTAAAAAATATTACATGAAATTGATTTTTCTTTACATGTTGTTTTTACTTATCAATTTGAAAAATTGGTATTTTTCATTTTTGTATATTTTATTTATTGTTCCCTATATTTGTGTATTGTTCTATTAAAATAAGATTTTTCTAAGCAATTCTTTCTTTTATAATGTTTGTGTATGATACCTAAAGGTATATATTTACTCATTTTTGATTTTTTAAAAACTATGTGATACCTATCAAAGGGATCTTTTGAATTCTAAATGATCTCCAAAGTCCCCATTCACTCATAATTTGCTGTTTATGCTTCATCAACAATCCACAAATTCTCTTAATTATATTCATTGTCTAACTTGAGCTCATTTTAGTGCATTCAATTTAACATAAGCTTTTTACCATTACCATACAAGCTTTTTACCATACAGCCATCAAAAAGTTGAAAATAAACTGACCAGTAAATTAAAATGTTTTTGTAATATCAATGCCTCAATTAACCCCAAAACAAGTATTAACCTTGTAGCAGTTATTATTTGTTTAATATAATGAAACCTACTAAATCTATTTCCTCAGAGGCTGCTGAAATAATGCGGGAAATCTGCATAGCTGTAGCCCACCTTCATAGGATGAATATTGCTCACAGAGATTTAAAAGTAAGTTCATTTTTATTTATTTATTTTTTTACTACATTAATGGTTTTTTTGTTTTTTTTTTTTAATTCAGTAGTGCTTCATTTTTTGCACCTAATTAAAAAAATACTTTATTTGTATAAACCATAAAAACAATATTCACATCCACTGAAGTGGCAAAAGTCATGAAATACCTTCGACCATGACTTCAAAAATCGTCAAAAGCTGTTTAAATAAGTAATGAGCCCTGCAGGCTTGACAGTCATTTGTAACTTGGCATAATGTTGTGTCTGTTGAATTTGATGCATGAAATGTCTTGTTATTTGTCTCCATAATTTTGTGGAATCTGACCAAAAGTAAATATTTTTATATGCTCTTCAAAACCATAGATGAAGAAATGTTGAATTCTGTCACACAAGCATTTTGTCTCAACAGCCATTCAGCATTCAAGGTCCAAATTCTTATCATTCAGGCTTAATTATGTTAACTAACAGGGCCCAATATAGGCTGATTTTACTACAATGCCTTCACAAAAATTGTATTTTAAAATCGGTACTTTCACAAAAATGAAGGAACTAAGTCTTAGCTTCAAAAAAAACTAATTTTTGAAAATTGGCACTGTCAGAAAACCTCTCTTCTTCCAAAAAATGCCCCCCCCCCTCAAGTAACAAAAGAGATTAATAAGAATTTACTATTTCTATAACTTCATGATCAGTTTTTAACAAAACCTGTCCTCTTTATGTTGCAAGTTTTTTCAGAGCTCATTGCAGTTACACATTCTTAAAAATTTAATTTTTTTCATTTAAATCTTTAATAGAACATTTCTTAAATGCTAAAAACATTTACTATGTGTTTTTTTTTTTAATATTCAATCTTTGTTTCTCAGAGTTTGGAAATAGCTCTTAAAGTATCTTTAATCTCTGTCACAGTGTTTTGAAATTATTTCATAGGCAGTTATGTTGACAGCTTGTGAAATATTTTTCTTATTTTCAAACAACTGTTTCAAGTTAAAATAAAAAGAGAATCTTATCTAACGATAGAAGATATTTTTCAGTCCTGATTCAAATCATAAATTTTAAATATTTGATAAGGATTTAATCAACATTCTCTTTAATACACACACACAACTTCTGCTTACAATATGCATGCTATATTTAGGCGACTTCATTGAGAGAGTGCTTATCTTGCCCTTATCTGCTCTGCTCTTGCACAAGCTTTCACCATCATCAGCACTCTCACTATCTGGAGAATCTCTTTACAAATGCTGATATAAGCAGTGTTGCCAGATTTGGGGAAATTTCTCCATTTTGGGGAAAGCATATGCTCTCTTGTGGAAAATTTTGGGAAAATGGGTTTTGAGGGGAATTCTGTGGGGAAAACCTGAGGGGGGAAAAATTAATTTAAACTTTGACATCTTGAATTCAAATTATGTTTTTCGCAAGCACAAGTGTGTGTTTGTGTGTGTGTGTGGGGGGGGGGTATGTTTGTTTGTGTGTGGGGGTATGTGTAGCATGTGTGTGTGGGTAGTTGTGTCTATGTGTGTTTGTGTGGGGGTGGGGGAGTATGTGTATGTGTGGGTAGTTGTGTGTATGTGTATGTGTGGGTAGTTGTGTGTATGGGGGGGGTGTATGTGTGGGTAGTTGTGTGTATGTGTATGTGTGGGTAGTTGTGTGTATGGGGGGGGGGGGGTGTGGGTAGTTGTGTGTAGGTGTATGTGTGGGTAGTTGTGTGGTCTGTTTGTGTAAGTGTAGGTGTATTGGTGTATGTGTAAGCGTGTATGTGTAAGTGTAGGCAAGTAAGTGAAACAGGTGGGTCTCCTAGAGACGGTTTTCGCTAGAGGAGCAGCATCGTGAGGTGGCCGACCAACGGCTGTGCTGCAGAGGGAGGCGAGGGAAAAATAAAATCATAGGACATCAAAAACAGTCCAATGAGAACAATAAGCAATCGTGATTGCTCAACAAACCTCAGGGAAAAAAAATTTTCTTATTTAAATTCACGTCTTTACATCTGGTAGTTACATTGCTTATATCAAACAGCGTTGGTTTAGTTTTGCTCAACTTTATGGAATTCGCATTATGTAAAATATTATGCTACGGGATTGGTATTAATGTTCTGCGTGAATTTGATACCTGAAACGGGTAAAAATAAGTGAGTAAGATGAAGAATGTTCTTGGATAAATATATACAAACTTCAGAGTTTAAATGTACATACAGAAGCAGAGTAGTAAATACGAGTAGAAAAAAAAAATTTTGTTTTTTCTTATCTCACAGTCAGGTCCTTGTATTAATGAAGACAAAGCAAGAATGGGGGGGGGGGGGAGAATTTTATAAGAAAATTTTGTTATTGGGGGGGGGGATTTTTCAAGAGACAAAAATTTCATAGGAAGTCTCTTCATTTTATGAAAATATTAGTGGAAAAATAATTTTTGAATTTGGGGAATTTTGATAGAAAAAGTCGCTTTTTGGGAAAAAGTTGGAAGGGAAGTGGGGAAATCTGGATTTGTGCGTGTGTGACCATCTGGCAACACTGGATATGAGCATTGCAAACTTTAACTGAAAAAGGATTCTTACTCTGAGACAAACTTTTATGCGTGGAAAAAAATAAACAAATATTTACGTTTATGTGAAAAACAATATGATGAGCAAATAAATTTTAGGAATTTTAATTAAAGAAAAATTGCTACTCATTTGTAGAATATTAACTTCTATATGTTGATTAATTAATCTTAGCTGTATAGTTTGAATGTTTATAAGTTGAAATGCATCTTTTTTTTTTTTTTTTCACTACTGCACTTATTTTAATCATGTAAGGATGCATTAAAGCAATGTTATTCCAATATTTCAAAATTTTATTAATTTAGTTTTTTTTTCTCTTTCTTCTGAAGACTGTTGGGAATACAAATGTGATCATCTTCACTACATTTTGTTCCGTCTTCAGCACAAAAAGTTTCACAATCCTTAATTGACAGTGAGCGCTTCCAGTGTTTTAGCTGCATTTGTCCTATGATTTTATTTAGTTATCTTTGTTTTCTCAATACAGAGGAATGGATGAAAATCAGCCTAAAAATAAAACTAAATGAAACGAATATGTTGTAGCAGTAAAACTTCATTTATTCAGATCAAATAATCTTTTTTTTTTCTTTCCTGTAGCCAGAAAATTTGCTCTACTCTTGCTCAGATCCTTCTGGAATTTTGAAACTTACAGATTTTGGCTTTGCAAAAGAGACGACGAATTTCAATTCCCTTCAGACGCCATGCTACACTCCATATTATGTCGGTAGGTTCATTCTTTTGATGGTCATAAAGATTAATATTTGTTTCAAATCTCTATGATTATACAGACTCATATTTAAAAAAGGAACCCCAGCTGGTATAGGCTAAAAAATGTCAAGTAATTAAGTGGATGTAAAGTATTATTCACAAACAGCGATTGTAGCTTTTGCATTTTTAAATATAATCAATGGCAGCTTAATATTAAAATGGACAAAATTCTTACAATGTTGTTGTTGTTATTATTATTGTAGTTATTATTAGTAGTTAATTTTATCAAAAGTAGAAGCCAATTCACTTAAATTGTTGTTTTAAAATTGCACAAAAAATTTGTTGCGGCATAGCTACTGTTTAGTTCTTTATTACAGGCATATTTTAAGAGCAGGGAATATGATATTGAAATAAAATGCTTTGTGAAATAAAATTGTTGTAAGGGACTAAAAAATATTTGTCCAGTATTAAAAAAATTTCAATTAATAAAATGAAAGGTACTTCAAACAATCATATTTTATTTTTAAAAAATAAATGAAGTGAGTGCAGGGGAATGCTCTTTAGAATTTTATTACTCTGCTAAAATTTATTCTTCTGTTTTCAAATATGTGCAACTGTTAATCAGTATATTTATGTGTATGTATGCTTGTAATAACTTTTAAAAAGCTCTTAAATGGAAAAATACCAAATTGTTTACATCTAAAAAAACTTTAAAGTTACTTCAAAATTTCCATTTTAATTCTTGATTATTGAAAGAAAAAAAATGCATTTACTATTTTTTCTTCTATTTCGATTTCACAATTTAAATTCTTGAACAAAATGTACTGGATATCATGGAAATACAAACTATGAAAAATAATAAGCATTTTTCTCTGTCTGTTCATACTGACATAACTCAATCAAATTTCCATATTATTTACGGTTTGTGAAACAGCAGTTCGTCATGACCTTTCTTCCTTCTCTCTAGCGCCGGAAGTACTTGGACCCGAAAAGTATGACAAGTCCTGTGACATGTGGTCCCTTGGCGTCATTATGTACATTCTGTGAGTATCTTAAATATGCTTATATAACTAAATTTTGTTGGATATTTGTCATAAGAAATAATATAAAATTGTTAATACACTCTTATGAATTAGTGCCCTAAATACACATACTGTATGGGACCAAATCGGAACACTGACCATGACCTTTCCGGAATGCAAAATTTACCGGATTTCAAATCCTTGTTCAAATGTAGTGAACATTATCATATTGCACAATATTTGGCAAGTTCTCTGAATTTTGCTACTGTTCCTGTTAAATGTCTTCTCTTTACCAATCTCAATGAAAACATCCTTTGGTTTACTAAAGGAAACGAGCTGATGTGTGCATCACATGACTTCCTTTTACTCCAATTTAATGTCATTTTCCCATTATTGGCAATTTTAAGGTGATTCAATAGTTTACTCTCTAAATATCACCACCAATGGCCAAATTGAAACCAGATTTTTTTCAAAAATGCCAATTTGTCGTAAAGTTGTCCAAAAAACTTGGCAACCAAAAGACTGGCGATATATCGCCAAGTGTCCGCCAAATTATAACACCACTTCATCGAAATAAACAATGATTCCCCCCCCCAAAAAAGGGGCAAAAGACCCCTTTAGAAACATCTGAATGCAACCAAAAAGGGAGGTGAACAACTAGACACCACTAGGAGTCTACGTACCGAATTTCAACTTTCTTTAGGACTTTCCATTCTTGAGTTATGCGACATACATACGAACGTCACGGGAAAAGTTGTTGTAATTAACTCGGGGGGGGGGGGATGTCAAAATGGATATTTCGGATGTTTATATGTTCTTAGGCAGTTATCCGCGTGTGGTTGGGTTAAAAAAAAAAAACTCAACATAAACTCGGGGGTGAGCAAAATGGAAATTAAGGCCGAATTTTGAGTGAAAATTTTTTCGCGAATACAGTACTTCCTTTTTTGTAAAAGGGAGTAAAAAACTTTAAACATATTCAGTTTTAAGTTTTATGCCGGAGCTGTGATAGAAAAATTTTTCTTACTGGTCTCAAAATTGTCTGGTAGGCTAGACAATCTCCATGAATCTTAATATATCCAAAAACCTATGTGGGTGGCAAAGAATGTGAAAATTATGACTTTTTTATGTTAAGTACATTTCTAAGGTTTTTTTTTCATATGATTGGTAACAATTTCATTGTTAACAGACAAGGAGATAAAGCTTAGTGATTTAAAAAAAATGCTGTTGCCAATTTCTATTAGCAAACAAATAAGACTTGTAATTGATTTTAGTAAAAATTGTTTTTAAAGCTAGACATTTTCATTTTTACCATCTTGATTCTGCTTTTGTGACTAGTATAACTTTGTAGTCAGGATTCTTTCCTTTTCTATATCATGTAGAATTTTTAAAAATATATTTTAATGAGATGAACAGTCAGGGCTAGTTTTTTTTTTTTTTCAAATTTTAGTTTAATATTTGTGTTGAAAGAAAGGGGAGCTCAACCAAGCACTAGAGGTCTATTGTACTAGTCCCCAAACAGAAATCTTAAAACAGACTGGTAGCTGAAGCAAAATTCAGCAAACACCTAATAGGAATGTCAAAATTCTTGTTAAAATAAGAAATGAGTTCAAACTTGCTATCTTATTTCTCTCATAAAAACTATCTTCTCAGATATCTATTGAGAAGGACTGGATTCTTATTCTTGGGTCATTGATCTGGTCTTTCAGTTGTAAAATGGTCTTTTACACATAAGCATTTAGTAGAAAATTTTGATGGTGAAAGGTTTCATGACTTCTCATTTCAGGCTGTGTGGCTTCCCTCCATTCTACAGCAACCATGGCTTGGCCATCTCACCTGGGATGAAAAAACGTATTCGAGCGGGTCAGTACAATTTCCCTGATCCTGAGTGGGAGAATGTCTCTGCAGATGGTGAGAGATTTTCTTGGTTTTTCATTTATAATTTTTTCCTCTCTTCTTTAATACTTAACCATGCAGTTCTCTAACAGCAAAAAGAAAAATCATTTTGTTTCTCCTAAAAACTTTAAACAATATTTCAGTGAATAGACTATATATGAAACTTACAAAATCTCATTATTAATTTCAAAAAATATTAATTAAGTATAACCATTAAAAATTATACAAAACAAAAACAAATTCTTTGGTTTTTTGTGAAAGAATCTAAATAATATTAAGTGAAACAAGTTTTCAATAATGATTTTTTGTGTGATATGATTCAAAGCAAGCTCAATGGTGGGAGAGTATACAACATAAAAGAACACAATTTCTTCTTAAAAGCTTCACACATGTAACAGTTTCAAGCTGATTTTTTCTTTACTCGCTATTTTAGTCCTTTTCTATTGGTTTTAGTTAGATGAATGTATAAAATGTGTTTGGTGCTCTAAAGTAACTGAATTACAAAAATTAGATAATTTATTATTTGCAATTGCTTGTCATGCTATTCAAATGTTTTATTGGGAAACATTTGCAATTATCCATTTGATTAACAAAATCAGAAGTATAAACAAGATATGAAGTATTATCCTTAGTGCTACATTACTTAAATTGATCTATAATTGTTGCGCAAAAGTAAAGTCATAGCAAGAAATTTTGAGCCTCAAAGCAAACGTGTGCATGTTGTCCCCCTTCAATTTCACCATCACCAAATTATATAACAAAGAAAAAACTAAAAAATATTTAAAAAAATCTTTGTTGTGTAGTTTTTTAGCATGAAAAGAAATAATAAATTAAGTGTGATAGATACAAAAAGAAAATTCTAAATTTCTTCTTCCTTGCCAGAAAGCAACAAAGAAAAACTTTTAGCTCATCAGGGGAAACAAAGAACAACATTAAAAAATGGCATATTTACTAATTTGTTATCAGAAAAAATATTGTAATTGAAGATAAGAGTGAGAAAGATGATTTTTTGAACTTTGATACAATACAGTTATTTCTTTGTTTTAGCAAAGGAGCTCATTAAAGGTTTGTTGCGCACTGATCCAGCAAAGAGATTAAGCATTGAGGATGTCATGAGCAATAACTGGATTGCAGTATGTATATATATATATCCATTAATTATTCCTTGCAAATTCTGAGATAACATTTCCCTTTGTATGAGAAAAACAAACTGATGTGTGCACCACATGACTTCCTTTTACTTATCATATAATAATAATACCTTGGAGTAAGCAAGGAAACACTTTTAATACTTTCACCCCCAGTTCGTCATGAACCGAATCAAAAAAGCGTTTTACAGAGATTATGCTTCCCAATATTGACAGTTTTAAGGTAATTCAATGAATAACTCTCTAAATATCTTAAATAGCGCAAAAATATGACCAAATTCGACAAAAAAAAAAATTGTCACCAACCTTGCAAAAGTCGTCATGGCGACCAAAAGCTTGGCGACATTTTGCCAAGTGTTTGACAAATTGTAACATCACTTGAGTACATTGAAATTAATACTGATTTTCCTCCAAAAGGAGTAAAAGACCCTTTTTGGAGCATCCGAATGCAACCACAAAGGGAGGTGCACAACTAGACCCCACTAGGAGTCTACTTAACTAATTTCAACTTTCTGTGGCATATTGTTTTTGAGTTATGTGAGATATGTACATACATATGCATATACAGTCATCATGAGAAAACTTATGGTAATTAACTTGTCAAAATAGATGTTTGGAATGTCTATATGTTGTTAGATATATATGCACGTGCGGTGGGGCAGAAAAAATAAATCAACTTTTATTGGGGGGTTAGCAAAATGGAAATCTTTGATAATGTTTGAGTGAATTTTTTTTTTTTTCGCGAATACAATACTTCCTTTGCCATGAAAAGGAAGTAAAAAAGACCTTATACTCCCCAAGTTGAGGATAATCTTTTACATCCATAGTATATTTGTTTTTTATTTTTATTAATAAAAATATGCAGTTAAAATTAAGATTTAGTTAATGTATACTAGTTTAATCATGATTTACTGATAACTAAAACATAAATTAAGTTGAACTTGTTACCTGTAGGTTTTTACATAGTTAGTAAAGAGATTTTTTTTTAAGAGAGGCACATAAGAAAATGGTAATTTTTCTTTAAAAAAATCTAGCAGTAGAATTATAAATGTTTTCCTTTCGCTATAACTTTTCTGGAACTATATAATTAATATACAGTCAACCCTTGTTTATGGCAGTTAATTGGTTCCAGAATCAAGCGGTAAGTGAATTTCCACGAAGTGAGATTCTTTGTTAGTTGAAAATTTTTTTAGTTAAAACATAGAAAAGTTTTTATAACTGTTTAAATTGGTTTCTCCCCTAAACATAAAAAAACCCCTCTTTTGTCAACCCATATACTTATTAACCAACAGATTAGACAAAATATCCAGGGTTCGTACTGGTCATGGAAATCCTGGAAAGTCATGGGAAAAAATAAGCAAATTTCAGACCTGGAAAAGTCATGGAAAATTGAAATTTTCATTGAAAGTAATGGAAATTTATTTCAAGTCATGGAAAAATGTCTTGGACAAAGAAAAAGTAACAGTAACTAAAGGAGCATTAGAAATCTTGAGTGATTTTGATAGCACATGAAAGCCATTAAAAGTGGAAAATTGAACGATCCCAAAATCAAATCTTAATTGTTAAATCTCATTGCATCCACTTTTTCGCAGCCGCTTGCCTTTTTTGCGAGGTGATTTTACTGCTTGGACATCGCTTAAAAAGCAGTTCAACTGCATCATAGTTTGATTCCATCACTCGTAAGAACTTTATTATTAAATGTATCAGAGTTTATCTTAATTTGTTGAAGGTTTTAGAAAATAAAGATCTTTAGTCAGATGAAAGAATACAGAAAAAGAGGAATTCTTGTATTCACTTTACAAGTTACAACATTAGTGCCCAACATACGACACGCAAAACTAATTCATGTGACCCACTGCTATATGTTCAATGTCAGGAATCAAACATTTTGGAATTTCTGAACCTATCAATTTATATGCATTTGAAAATGTGCAAATAAGTAAACAAGTATACTTTTGAATCGAAAGATTGATTCATTACTGAATGGTTCTATCAAAAAAGAACATAAAAAACTAAACTATGTGGTACTTTAAAGAACGAAAATACTGTCAAGTTACGTGGATGATTAAATGCACTGTTGATACTAAAAGGCAACTTTTGAAGCAAATTTATTGAAACGTTGTGATGACTCGTTCAACCTTTGTCCCATTCAATATCATTCTGCCTGTTTATAAAACAAATATCAGACTCTTAAGCATCATCATATTCGTTTCACTGCATTTTTACTTTACTTAAATTTATATGATGAAGACAAATAAGAATAGTTTAGTTTTTTAAATGTACATTTACATTTTGTCCATTACGAGTAAGTGCTTCAATGAGTCTGTGGCATTCATGCAGAAGTTTTGCTAATACTCATTTCCAAAAATTAGCAAGTTTAAGATTAAATAGTGTGTAACAAGATCATGAACATTTTCATTGAAGTCATGAAAAAGTCTTGTAAAAGTCATAGAATTTTTTTATCCAAATGGAGTACAAACCCTGAATATCAGAAAATAAGGCAAATTTAAGTGTTACAGATATCATATTATCATTATAATTTTTAAATTAATTACACCCACACAAACATGCATAGTTCTTACAAACTGCCAACAAACCAACCTACAATCAATTGTATAACTTGCTTTGTGAGGAAGTAAGTGAAAATGAGTGGCAGTATTTCTATTGCATCTGTATTCTTTTCCTATTGAAGTTATTGCTTACTGTATGAAAAGCAAACCATATCACCGTAAACAAATGCATTTATCCTCTTTTCTATAATACTATGATTGACACTTCCCTGTGTTTATGAGATTAAGTTATAAAATCAAATAGCTATTTTTTATTCTCTTTAGTGATGTCCTGAACCCCTCCTCCCCGATCTCGGCTCATTCTGCTTTAAAACCGATAAGAAAAGAATTATCCTTGCTTGAAACAATAATTTGTTTCTTGGGAAGAAAAATATTAACATAGCATAAATTTAGAAAAACCATGAAATAGTGAAGCATGCACGAAGGGGGGGGGGAGAGAGAGAAAGAAGGGACACTTGTTGGCCCAAGCCTGAACCAGAAGGGGGCCCGAGATTTTTAAAATGGGGGGTGAAATATATGTAGGGATGTAGGGGCTAAACAAAATAGAGGAGGGCCGGTGAAAGTCATTTGTGACGGACCCCAAAGTTTCTGTGCATGCCCCTTTGAGGGATGACTGTACTACTATACTTTTTGAAGTTAAATCAGCAAGTAACCTATTTTCACACATAAAAATAAAATGGTAAATGAAAATAATAGTTGGGAATGGAGAAGAAGTAATAATAAGAAGTAATATTCACTTATTTTATTTATATCGATATTTATGCTAATACAGAAAACTCCCGATTATTGGCAGCCGTATCATCTGCGGGTCTTTTCACGTTTTTTTTTAATGGTGTGTACTAATATTATAGTCATTGAATGATTTTTAAACTTATGATTGTGTTATTGTTTGTTTTTAACTTTTACGTATATTTTTTTATATTCAATGATATCATTTTTATCCATAGTTCATTTTTATCCAACTTTTACGTATATTTTTTTATATTCAATGATATCATTTTTATCCATAGTTTAAATGTATATGTGCGAGTGTTATTTATAATTTGTAGCTATTGTATAAACTAGTTTCATTTTATGCCTATTATTAGATTATCAGCGGTTTTCCCGTATCCATGATTACCGTCCCACCCTATTCTGCGCATAATCAGGAGTTTACTGTACTTACCAAATGATAATGTGTGTGTGTTTTTTTTTTAACTTGAATGTTTTGTAAATGTTATACAGTGAAGTAAATGATGAATTTTATTTTTCTAGCAATTCACCGAAGTGCCTCAAACTCCCCTTCATTCTGTACGGGTATTAAGAGAAGAAGAGTACGCATGGCCTGATGTACAGGTAATTTCTACAACAGAAAGTTCTTGCATGTTTGAACTTTAAACTGTCGATTAGAAATGCATAACCTCTACTGCTTTGAAAAAGTACTTAAAATTCTCTCAAACCAATGCTTAAAACATTTTCCATTATTTATAATTGGAGGTCGGCTCATAGAGACCAAAAACCTAAAATTTAATTTTGTCAAAAACTTCTTCAGTCTGCTGTACTTGATTGTATTGAAAGAAGCGCATAATGAAGTAATGCAAGGTAAAAGAAGATTTCTTAGCTCAAAGACAAATTCTTATCAATTTTTGAAAATCTTAGTCATCAATGCTAATAACAAATTTTGTGTTTTCAATGATGAAAAAAATGGCCACTTATAGGCTAAGATTAATAGTAATAAAAAAAAATCATTGAGTGAAACGAAATTTTTAAATAGAAAATACTAGAAATGATTAAAAAAAGTGTGGAAACGATTTTTAATTTAGAAAAATCAAAGAATAATTGATTACAACAACCCGAAAAAAGTAACGTTTAAATAATCAGAAAAAACAAACTGTAAACAGTTTATAAAAGATGCATGATATATCACTCTGGACGTCAATACACCTTTTTTTTTTTTTGAGATTGTCTGTTGGAGTGCAGTGCCATAAAGCATATATCAGTTGCTATGCAATGTGATGTTAATGGAGCCTAAATGTCACCTCAAAAATTAGTTCCTGAACATAATGATATAGACATCATTTGAAATTGAAATATACAGAATGAATTTCAGAAGAGTTCATTTTAAGAATTTTCATGTTTAAAGTGTTTAATCATAACTTTTGTTTCATCTAGTTATCAATAAGAACCTGACTAAGGCTTTATCAAAAAATAATATATTTTTTAACTTGCATGTGGTTGGTTTTGGAAAGTTTTTTGTTGCCAAATAGTAAAAGAGAGGTAATTAACTAAAAATCTTTGAAAACGTTTACTTGAAGGAAATGTGCAAGTCGAACTTCACAAAATATTTGTCTCTACTTTCTGTTACTCGAAAAAAATGGAATGTTCATATATGTAAGCAAATTTGATTTCAAAACTAATGCTTTTTGGATGTTTTCCTTCTGTCACAGCATTGATTAAAAAAAAAAAAAGTTTAAAAAAAAATGTAAAAAGTGTCAGTATTACAATTTGTGTACACATAATATTTCTGTTTTCAATGTGAAGTTTTTATGCCTAAATAAATTCAATGTGTATCCAGTATTTTAATCACTTTGTCCTTGCAGGAGGAAATGACTAGATCACTTGCAACCATGCGAGTAGATTATGACACGGTGCACCTCAAGAACTTGGATAAAACTAACAACTTGCTTCTCAACAAACGGCGGCAACATCCCAAGTGATCAGCATTTTCTTGTTTGGCAAGAGCCTACAAAATGGAAAAGAAACACCGATTGGAAGGAGACCACATCTTCCATTCTGTATGTCTCATGAATCCGTTCGTGATCCGTCTTGGGATTTTCCTTTACCACAAAAAATTTATTGGATAGGTGATTTTGCTTACAAGTTGCTGTTTCTATCGTTCTTCTGTAATGTCGATGATGGTAATTTGGGGGCGTTCCACATTGTGTGTTGGATGCATTAAAAATCTTAGGAGGCTGAGGGCTTTTAAAACAGGTGACAAAAATCCATTAAAATTCCTTTTGAATGTCACTACAATGACCACCTAAAATGGCCTTTAGGTTTGTCTTCACATGGTGCGGAATGTTCCTTTGGCATATGGTTGAGTCTCTCCATAATGAAATTGTTTAGTTTCAAGTAAAAATATATATTGTAACTTTATCATAATGAATAATGAGGCAATCAATGCAACAATTTTTAGTGTAAGTTACCTATATGTAAGTTACATATATATAATGCACTTCCATGTTTTTAAGACAGGTAGAAATCTAAGAATTAAACAACCATAATTTAAATTTACTGCTACCTTCATTTAAAACCTTTATTGACATTGAATTTGCAATCATTGAGTTTGTAGCAAATTACTCATAGTTTTCAAAGGAAACAAATTACACCCGAACTAGAAGATTTTTTGCTGTCAAATTTGTACTTGCACACTTATTATAGTACACAAGAAAGGAACTAACTAATAGATGTATTCTACCCCAAAATTTGGAAAATATGATGTGTATATGAAATGCTTTTGTAGATATGAATATTTTTGCTATAAAAATGAAAAGTATCTTTGAAGAAATAAAACTAAAAAAAAATGTATTGAACTTTTTTTTATCAAGTGAAAATAAATTTAAAAGTAACTGAAAAAAAATAAATGGTTCATAATAATAATAAAAAAAAGATGTAAAAATATGTATATGAAATTTTGTCTAGGAGAGGCTCTACCATTGTTTTATCTGTATCTTTTTAGAATTTGCTTTTTTGAATTTAAATGCTAGGTTCATATTTTTCTTTAATATAGATCTTGTGAAGATACATTGAGTGATTTAAAAGGCAAAACTTATTGAATAAATACTGCCATGATTGATGACTGCAATCAAAATATCAAGTGCAATTGTAATAATATTCATTTATACATGTAGTAATGTTATGGTCTCAATGATCAAATTGTTATTTTTGTCTTCGACATTGTAGAATTTTATGTTGTTAGGTGTTTAAATTTTTAAATAATATTTATTGTGAATTTTATTAACATGTAAAACGTTTGGAATGTTCCACAACCTGAATTATTCTATTCAATCGGAATATCATTTTCAAATGTTCAATTATTTAGATAAAAATAATTAGTTTTAATAAAATGTTTCTCAATGTTTCTAATATTTTTTATATGAATGAAATACAGATCAAGCCATTTTCCAAAACTAAAATGTTGTATTAAGTAAATTAATGTGGAAGTTTTACTTCGAAATTGTCAGTCTTGTATCAACACCTTGTTATATGCAATTCTTTGTCATTTCTTCTACCTATATTTCACTTTGGTCCGAAGTATCTTCTACTTTTTCCTTACAGCATTGGAACATTTGTTGTACAGATAATGTATATATAATATTTGTGTTTTTGTGTGAATATCAGTCCGGTTGCAATAGTTACATTGAGATTTTTGTTTTTTAATAGAATGACAATCTTTAAAAGAACTGTTGAATTCTGTAAATGTCTGCAAAAGGTCATGTATATGCCCGCCCCCCCCCCCCCCCCTTAAAAAACTTTGCAGTTTGTCTTTTAAGTCTTCTTCCCCTTGCATTGCTAAAAATTTATTTTCTTTGATATCTTCATTTTATGTAATCCTCTTATTTGAATGGTAAAGTGTAAAATGTTTCTTGTTTCCCATTATTAAGATTTGAATTGTACCTATTACATTGCTTTTAAAGCTAGTATTCGGAAAAAAATTCTGTTTTCTTGTAAATATAACAAAATGCTTTCCACTTGATCATGTATAAAAAAATTCCTACTTATTTTGATTTTCAATAATCTCGCCAAGTATGAAGTTGCATTGTAGTGCAAATATTTATTTTTAAAGATTTATGTGGAATTTTGTATGTATACATATATATATATATATATGTTGTGCTAATAATGTGATTGTGAGTTCTGTCTTGTAGTGGATATTTAGGTCAATACATTGATGCTCTGGCAATGTGCAAACTTTTCATACAGTTAGCTGTAGTGAATATTTATTTCTAGTGGGCAAAAATTTTATTATGAGTAAAGAGAGAATTTATGCAGAACATTGGGTGTTCTGATATTTGGTGTGAGGAACTTGTTTTTCAATTTCTTTAAAGTGATAAATGATGTACTTCTGACTGGAAACACACCCAGAATATTTTTTGTCAAAAAAAAAAAAAAAAAAAAATGTTAAAATTGATTTTAAAACTCCTAACACTCCTTTTGGTATAATTCTCATTAAACCTAAGATTTGCCGTAAAATAGTTTAGTTTGTTTATCAATTGATTGTTTTGTCTTGTTCTGCATTGTATTTTAGGAAACAAGTTTTACCAAGTACAAAACACTTAGTTCCAAACTGTTTAGAACCTATTTCAATACTGTCAATACTGTTAGGTTTGTGAAGTGCTAATTAGGAAAATCCTCGAAATTAATAGTCATGAATAATTTCCAAATTATATTTTAATGACTAATTCATTACAAAGAATGAATTAAAACAAAAATTGTTAAGATTCAAATTAAGGAGTTACTTGTAAGCAAAGCAGATTTATTCTATTTAATAAATAGCTATGTTCATTGTCATTAGATATGTCATAATTAGTCCTATCATTTGCTAAGGCTTCAACTGAATCTCATTAGAGATTTTTTGACCGAATTCAATCACATGAACAGAAATGTGCCCAATTGCACCTTCATTGTAGAAATAGAATAAAAAAACTAAAACTCCTTATATCATTAAGGGTAGAATGCAGAAATTTTTCATCTCATAAAAAGAGTATATCAAATTTCTATGTATCTAAAACATTCATTTTATGATCTGTCCCAGAATGATTTTATTAAAAACTGACTTTTAATATTGCTCTCCTGCATTTTCATCCGTAGCCCCCTCTTTCTGATTTGCTAGATTAAAAAAATAAATAAATAAAAATCTATGAAAATATCATTAGTTGATTTGTGCCATGAACTCCTTGTATAATTTTAAAACATTTTGAGAGATATTTGAGGCTAGTCAAGATTTCAAAAGCATTAATATTACTGTAATGATTGTCTACTTAGTTAATAAAGCAATGTGTTTTTTTTTTTTTTTTTTTGTACATCCCTTTAAAATTAGATGTTCACTTTCAATTTGAAATTCTCTCTCTTTTGAAATGGTTAAATTTCTTTGTTATATCATTTTCGTATAACTTGATACTAGAGGTGCCGTACTGCCGATTTTGTTTTAATCCTTCAAGATTGTTTTCTTATAAAAGAAAAGTAACTGTTTAAAAAACTAAACTAGGGATATTTATTTTCTAAAGAGAAATAAGCCAATTTGAAACATACTTTCTCATTAAAAAAAATTAATCAATGAAAGTATGATTAATCAGCTTAGATATACATAAAATTTTTTTAAATTCCAATTCACTACTCAAACTGTCAATATCATGTAATTGTGCTGTATTTGTTTTTTTTTTTTTTCATAAACTTTTTTGTAGAATTTTCATTTTAATTTAAAGTAGGATGTTTAAAGAAATGGGAGCTTTGCTCCTCGTCATTCCATCTTAAAATTAGTTCATTTCTTCATTCATAAAAATCTCCATTGCACTTAGAAAGTTTTTTTTTTTCAACAATCACCTGAATTCTATTTCAGGTCAAGTGCCATTTGCAACCAAGATGCTTGTATTGCTTGTATGATGATTTAATTTTCCAATAGTGCTTAATAGGTGCTATAATTGTTATTTGGTACAAAAACAGAAAGCTCAGCATATGAAAGCAGAGCAGATAAAATACAAGAGCTTACAGCTATTTCAAAGCCACAAATGCACTTTGAAGCAACTGCATTCTCATTTAATCATCGAACTTCTTGCTACTAATGGATGCTTAGTTAGGGCACATAATGTGTCTGTGTTTTTGGAAATCTTGGTTTGAATTTATTTGTTTGTATAAATAGCTGAGATTCATTGTTGACTCTTGTATATTCTTCCAACTCTTTGTTAAATTCTCCTGATATATATATATTTTGTATGACTCAACTGTTCTATTTTAATATGACTCCGTTGCATTTTGTCTTATTGGAATAATCCAGGTGATAGGCTGACATCCATGTTTTCACTGCCATCTTTTTCTTTCCCAATACGTGTGAAGTAATGCGTAATAAGTTTCATGCGTAAAGAGATTTATAGTCTGAAACACAAAACACCAGTCTTATCCATGCTCAAAAAAAAAAGTGATTATTTTAAATGTTATAACAGTTGACTACAGCAATTCCACTTAGAGTACAAAGCCACTAGATAACATTGAGAACTCCACTTCAATGTCTCTACAACTGAGACCTCAAAAAAAATCTATATATGCTTGATTACATTTTTCACAATTGAAAAAAAAAAGTTTTCTTTAGATTGGTGAAGATAACATTTGTTTTTGAAATACTTCTGCGTTATTGATAATCCCCTTTTTCAGTGTTATGCAAGCTTTTCAAGGCTTTGGAAACTCCTCAAATGTCTTGACTTGAATAACCACTAAGCTAAAATCTTCTTTTAAGTGACTCTAAAAGGAAGAAAAGCTTTCCCCTAGTCTTGAAACAACAGTTTGCTTCATCGCCAAAATTAAATGAGGCGTTTTCAGTCTTTTATAGGAACTTGATGTTTTAAAAATTTAGTTTGGAACAATTCCTAAAGAACTTTATTTTATTTTTAAAATATTGCTTTTAATAATTTCCTGTACATACTTGGAACCATGTCTCAAACATGAGATGTAAACATAAATTATGCGTTATGTTCACAAATCACAAGTATTAGAAATTTGAGCTAAATTATTTAGATGTGGAAAGGTTTTATGTGAAAAAAATAGCTAAAATATTACAAAGTTGTCCATGAATTGCCTGAAACCTTCTAACATTCAAGGCTCTGAAGAAAAAAAAGTGGTCAAGTTTTGGCGCTGAAGCAAACTTTTTTTTTTTCCAAGTCTTGAGGAAAAGCTTTTCTTCCTTTTCAAGAGTCGCTTCAAAGAAAATTTTAGTTTTGTGGTTATCCAATTTTGTATTAAAGGAGTTTCCAAAGCCTTAAAATGATGACTCTAATGCAAACATTTTATTTTTTCATTACCATTAGTTATGCTTAGCATTTGATTCGTACTTGATGGGATTTATCATTTAAATTAAAATAAAGTTCCATGAATTATCTGATGTGTTTACATAGTGAGACGAATGAAAAGAGATAGAAATGAATACAGCCTATCACCTGTTGTGGCAATCATGTGCATCGATCCTTTTGTGTCTTATGATGTACAAATGTAATGATGCTAATAAAGATCCATTATTCACTCCTTTGGTTATTCATTCTCTTAGGAAGATTGTATTTGAAGATTGGAAATTTACACTTAGACTTGATATCTCAAATTGTGACTTTTTTTTAAATTCACGAGACAAAAAATAAATCCCTTGTTCAGAAGATGAGCCTGAGTAGTTGTGCAAAAAAGCGGGGAGGAGAAGATCCTAACTCTTCTTTCCCCATAAACTAAAACTATTTGAAACGGAGGGGGAGTCTATAAAATTGGAAATTTTCGGAGATGCCCTCTGACTTATTTCTAGTATCTGTTGCTGAATCCATTGGTTCATACCAAGTCCAAGTAATCGTGTTGCACTAAAAGGTCAAAAACACTCCCACTCTCTTCCGACAGTAGCCCCACGGAGATACTAATACATGAGATAATATGAGAAGGAGAGGTAATAGCTGAGCAAGGGCAGGTGAAAAAAAAATCCTTGTGGAACCGTCAAAGACCAGAACCTAGCTAGGGCAAGTCTTGAGTCTTCTGCAAAGACAATCCAAGATACGTATGCATACCAATCATGTTCAGGAGAAATCCTCCAAGTTGATTTTATTTTGTCAATAAACATGGAATGAACCTCCGAGACTCTAAAAACTGATGATGGGGGAGTGGAGAGCTTATTTCTAGTATCTACTCACATGCATCCGTTAATTATTTTGCAACCTATTAAGTATTCTTTTGAAAGATATAGCAGAAGGTTTTGTGCTGACCACAACATACCATGTTTCTTTATTTTTTCTGTATGATTCCAACTGTTACCCTTTTTAAAAAGTGCCAATTTGAAGGTGGTTTCTGCAACATTAAGTTTTTAAATATAATCTAAGCTGGTTTTAAGTTGACTTTTATATATAGTTTTTAGAAAAAGCTAAGTATTTTATGAAACAGGGTTTACCCCCCCCCCCCTTAAACAAAATGAAAAAAGAAACTTTTTCTTTCCTAAATTATTGGAAAATTTAAATTTTAATCTGACAAATGAACCCTAAAGGGAGCAGGTGCCGATGAATTTTTGGCAGCGTCTATTTTTTGGACAGGGGGACTCTTGTATCTCAAAAAGGAATGAAAAGGATTTAAATAAAATCAGTATAAAAATCAAGTTAGATTAGTGAACTTGCATATTTTAGCACTGTAGTACCATGACCTTTCAGTGCATTAAGGATAAGGCAAGCTACCACATTTCTACCCAAATGTTCAGGTCAGGACTGTAGACAAATTCAATCGAGCACTATGCAAAGATTTGTATAGCCCCAAAAAGTAAATATAAAGAGAAAATTCTCCAAATTTGTGCAATTAAGAATTTTAAATTCTATGCACGTCAATTGCAACAAAGACTTGCCAATTAATGGAATCTAATTCATGATAAGTACAAGTAGAATAAAGTGGACCTCCAATATTCCTGTTAACCCCATTTGATGACTTTACATAAAATGAATTTCAATCAATTTAAGACACATCCAACAGTAATTTTAGTGTATTACTTCTTGCTACTGAGTATTGGTTAGCTTGAAAAATTCTTAAAATGTTAGTGGTGTTTAAAAAAAAGATGCAGGAAGAACAATTTCAAAAGTTTTAATATGAAAATCATTTTAACATGTCTAAAAATTAAGTAGAAGAAAAGGAACATATGTCAGAGGATACTTTGCCAGCAAGTGAACATGCTTTTAGTTCTCTCCACAGAATACACATATAATGCAGCAACATAGACACCAGATAAAATTGTACTATTATTTAACACAGCAAATCCAACATAATCCATTCTAAGAAAATTCCAAAGATTTTTAAAAGAAGTGGTATCCAGCATAATGGCAATGATTGTGGCTTTAGAGCAACCATTTCATTAGCCCTTTCTGAACCAAATTATATTTTAAAAGTTTTTTTTTTTTTTTTTTTTTTCTCATTAACTTATTTTGCCTTAGGCCATAAAAACAATAGGTGTAACATATATCTTATCGTTTTGAGATTTCATAATATATATAGGTAAGCATATAAATGCTTTTTAAAGCAGAAATCCTCAAGTTATTTAATTAGCATATGATGATTCTTATTTGAAGATGTTCATTTGGTAGCACATTTAGTGACTCCACAATAAGAATTACATGATCAAAAAGGGTTAGCAGCAAAAGAACATTTTATACATCTGAACTGAAATCCCAGTGGTGTTATGGAACTATTCAGGAGTCAATCAAAGATTTTGCTCCTAATGCATAAGTTAAAGCCTCAAGCAGATATGAACTGTTTAATATTCCGGGGGCCCATGAAGTGACATGGCACATAAAATTATTCTGAAAATGAAATACTTTTATCTACAGTCATGCAATAGTTTAATAGAGAACCAGCTCATTAAATACATCAGTTGAATTCATTACAGAGGAATTAGCATGAATATACTTACATTTAATCCACTTAAAATTTCTCATCCCTCTATTACATACCCAGAGCCGACATGTGCTTCTTTACGAAAATGATAGTTGAAGTTAAAAGGCATTTTAGTACTTTGACTCAGTCTAAATATGATGCAGAACTCTAGATACAGAATTACTAAATTAGAACTATACTAGCCTGACAAAATGTCCTTCATTGTCACATTCAAAGATGCTAGGCCATTTCACACAAGTAACATTAATATTTTTTAAAATCAATTATATAAGTAACATGATGCTGGTCATTTAATGGCAATATAATTTTTCTTACTGCTCACAATCAATTAAAAGTTGGTTCCGAATGTACGGCATTTGAGAGCAATGGAATAACATGGCATCCTCACTAGACTTAATTTGGAAAGTCTCTACCACATGTATAAGTATGAAACTGTAATCGTTTTGTAAAAATTACACATCTGTTTGATAATTATAAAAAATGTTTTATTCAAAATATAGTCTGGGCGCCAAATGTTCAAAAATAGGGTAACCTAGTTTTGAGGTATGAATAAAATTTTTTCACTGTTTTTGAATGCTTATGTTGTGTAGATTTTATATCCGGTTGATGCCACTCTGCCAGATTTGAGCAATTTGAATAATTCAAGATGGATCCAAGATGGCGCTCAAAAAGGTGAAAATTTAGTTTTGGAGCGATTTGATCATGTGATACATCTTTTTATATGTTTTTTAGGTTGAGGAATCAGAATACAACGTCATTATTAGTGAAAAATGCATGTAAGCGTGTTGACTTAAAGCTTTATTGAATCAAGTTGACAAAAGTATATTGTAATGCTTTGAATAAGAAATCAAGAAGCTATGTTTCAAATGTTAACATTAAGGATTAGTTTCTAAAGTTGCAGTTTAATAGATAGTACTGAAGTTGATATAAAAAAGATATATATGATATTGTTACCTAGTTGTAAAGTACAAGTCAAGCTAAAATTTTTCATCAGAGTTACTTTCATTTACAGTACGAGCTATATTGGTATTTGGATTGCAGCATCTTTCCCCTTCATGTAAGCATTGACACATTATACTACATGAAATATTATTTGCCCTACAGCTACATCTCATAGTTATGAAGGATTGTTCAGATCGGCATGAACACTTCGTCATTGCTATAATGTAGTCTGGAGCAATTGGAGTATTTTGTGGAAAGGTGATGGGAAAAAACTCTTTGTTGATTTCATCTTTTTGCCAACCAAATGATGTTGGATCTTTGTGAAGAAATAATGAACTGTTTGCAGATAACCACAAAATAGTTTGAAAGTGAGCCCGTTTTACATTTTCGGCAAAGCAGTCCCTAGTGGGTGGTAATGAAGGAAATGAGGGAGCTCGTAAGTGTGCTTGACCAATTTTTTTTTGCCAAAAGAGAAACTCTTACTTCTGTCATATCAGTAGCACCTTCAACACCATAACAAAAGCAATAAATGCTGTGCATTCTTTAATTACCTCTGTCATACAACTCGCTTTATGGCCCGATTTTCGTAACTGTTTACCAGCTTGAAGACACTACAGAACTATTTTCTTTCCTATCCCATAGAATAGAGCAACAGAATCACAGCCAGACAGGGCATGAACAGCCGGTAAACTTTAAATTATATCCTTGTATTTTGAAACTGTTTCTTTGATGTCTACTGATGCCCTTCCTGGTTTTAACGATACCCAAACAGACTTCATTTCTCATATCTAGTCGATGGTTGAAGTAAAACAGTAACACGAATACATAAGTGTCGTCACATATAACATGAGCCGTTTAATTTTCTTTCATTTTGGTTTCAGATCCTAGCTGCTGGATCATTATAATGTCTGCTTCTTCGTGTTTTGTTTTTAAATCAGTTCTCTGACTGAGGTTGCCCCTATGTACTTGAAATGGCTTAGTATTTTGTCCAGTAACAACCAAACGGTTCTCAAATGGGACATTACAAACATTTGTAGAAATGAAGTTACATAAATGCTGTATATCAATTGGAGTTTGGAGTCGTAATTGGACAGCGTTATATCTTGTGGGGAAAGTGGTGTCGTTCCAGTTAGCATAAACTTTCTTAATACTTTCTTCCCACGACTGGCTCTTGTTGCACTCTTGATGCTGTAGTCCTGTCAAATACCAGGAGGACATGAGCATCTTTCAACATGTCAGTGGTTTTTTTGAAGGAAATTTTTCAGGAAATCATGCACAACCCACAGTAAAGCACAACCGTCAACGATTATTAGTGTCGGTCGCTTACTTCTATTAGATTGCGACACACTCATAATGTTCATTAAAGTAGACATCCCAACAACCTCTCTCATGTTTCCATCGTCTTTAAACATAGATGGAGGCACAGAAGAAAGTTCGTATTTTAAGGCATCCGTCATTTTTATATCTCTGTTTGCTTGGAGATCAATAATTTTGGAATTAAAAAGAAAAGCGTCCATCTGTAACGCGGTTGAAATTTTGCCACTCTCTTGATCCTGATCCATGCGTACAATTTTTTTTTGACTGACATGAAATCCACTTGGGAGACTTTCTTGAAAATTATGTACTGCTATCTTAGCCATTTCAAAAGCTTTGTCCACATTAACTGCTTTAGCTGCTACAATTTTTCCAGATACAATGTTTACCAATCTTTGAGGATGCTCTGATGGATTTAAAAGCTGTATACACAATTCCAGTTTTCTTCTTAACTTCTCCCTATCTACAACATCACGACTGATTCTTCCGTTACTTTCTTCTTTGTGTAAAGGCAAATTGTCAGAACCTTTTTGTTCCCTCAAATCAACCCTTGAAAATCGGAAAGAAGAGTCTATGAATTTCTCCGTTTTTACAGTAACTCTCTTCATTATCTTAGAATCGATTTCAGACAATATATGTACAAATTTTGAATTCTGTAAAATGCAAAACAGTTTCCATTGAGAATAAGGTTAGAATTATCAAATATATTGAAGGTGGCAGTAGTCAGTCGGAAACTATGCAAGAAAATACTAATTTGGTTATAATAAACCATCTGTTTTAGTGGACTTACTGCTGGGTGCACACATGGCCGTCGGAAGAGATGAGCGATCGGGGCGATGCCCCCCAGGCACTAAAATATGAGAAAAGGCCGTAAACTAAATTTTTGATGCATTGTAATTTAGTTTCTAAAATATTACTATCATTATTATTACTTTTTTTTAATAAAAAATAATTTTTAAATGCTCAAACATTAGATTTGCTTTTGTAAGATACATATACATTTAAAATTACTTGTTCATCTATGTTTAAAAATCAAGATACGATAACGTTCGGTACTTTTCTATCAAACGATTACAAGCCCTAAACACCTTGATAATGCGATTTTCGGGGTTTTAAAAGAAGGCCTTTAAATGTTATCGAACTCTATAAAAAAGTGTTTGACGGGGGGGGGGGGGGGTGTCAAAGAATATTCCGCCCAGCCACAATCATTTTTTACGATAACCCTGGGTACGCAGACGATCCACTATAGCGGGTTCGACCGTATAATAATATATTAAAAGTTAATGTTGCTTCATAACAAAATTTTCAATGTTTTGGGCGCCATTTTGGATGTCATCTTGAATTACTCAAAATGCTCAACTCTGGCAAAGTGGCATCAATCGGATCTGAAATGTACATAACATAAGCTGTCAAAAACAGTCAAAACATTTTATTCATACCTCGGAACAAGCTTTTCGAAATGGCACCCTGACTAATATGCTCTAGCACTTTTTATACATTCCTCCATCTTTCGGGCAATCTGTGAATTTTCCTTTTTTTTTTTTTTGCAAAAAACCGTCTACCAACTATTTTTTACATATCTTCGTATGAACCAAATTGCTGATCAGCACACGATATGTGACAACCTCAATGGGAACAAGTGGTAACGGAAAGAGCCCATGGGGTAGAATTTCAATCAGTGCTTCCAACATGTCCCAAATCTGTTTTGCCATATGAGATGGAGCGTTAAGAAAAATAACTTTGTGCAGCCTCTTTTAGCATTCTGGCCTTACTCAAGCAGTGAATGGTTTAACTTGGTCTATAGTTATAGGTAACAGTTAGTGTTAATTGTTTAGACAGGTTTTAACAATTCATAACAGACCAAATCCCTTTTTCCACACCAAATTCACCACATCTGCCATGCTGGAACTATTGTTCATCCGTATCCTGCTATGGAGCGTATTCCTCGTAGCTTTGACCCGATTCTGCAGCAGTTTTCTTCAAACGATAACAAAATACCAATTCTGTCCACAAGTTGTAAATTGGAGGCAAGAAAGTTGAGACATTTAAGGTCATAGAAAAATATACCTGTGTATGGAGCTTGGGTTGTAACGTATTGAAAATCTTCGGCAGCAGTTAGAGGGAGATCAGAAGGAGTTTTACACTACAGAAGGAGTCTTACAGTCTACAAATCTATATGGAAATTCAGGTTTTCATACTTCTACACCTGGTACTCATACTCATCCATGCATCCAAGTATGTATCCAAGCAATTATTCAGTTAATAAAACATAAGGCACTCATCCTCAGCTCCCAGCACCAGAACAAACGTGTGACTCCAAGACTCACGCTCAGAGACTCGCTGAATTTAGAACATTTCAAAGCTTTTTCCCCCATAAATATTGTAATGTTTCGTTAATGATCCACAAACAACTTTTTCTCAACATAGCTAAGTCTCGTAACATGAATACTTCTATTTATTGAAGTATTTTATGAAAATCTATAGATTTTTTTGCATTGCACTAAAAATAATATACACCTTACAAAAATCTTATTCAGCTGAAGGAAGTTTTCACAACGGATATCCAGTATCCGGGAAAATCACTATCCGGTGCATCCCTAACTTCTTGATTTATGCCTATGTTTTGCATGTAGTTTTGTTGAACATGATTAGTGAGTCATTTCCTTTAAAATTACTGAACACATTAGAAAAGAAAATACTATTCATATTGACATAACTGTCAGCCCTGCTCAAACGAATACTGTCAGTTCCAAGAAATATTCAATTAAGCAGGGAAATTTTATTTACCTTTACCTGGCTGACAACTTTTGTCTTAAAACGCAATAATAAATCAATATCTAAGTAATAGGAGAAAAAATGTTTTTGATTAAAAAGCATTTTAAATAAGCTAAGTAATCAACAAAACAGTATAATAATTAAGTATATACAGGGTGTTCTGTTTTAACCTGCAAGACCTCTATTTTTGCAACCGTTAGTCCTATAGAAACATACTTCACATTGCAAAAATGTTCAAAATCAGATGCGGAGTTAAGATATTGTAAGTTTGAAGCAGAAATAAAAATGCGTCAAATAATACCAAATTTAACTTTTTATACCGTCCCTAGGTCCCCTAACTTATATTTAGAGAGATAATATCCATTGAAAACTAATACTGATACAAAAATCAATGCATACTGTCAGCCCCGCACGATTAAGTTACCAACGTTAAATTGGCAAATAGTTTTTTTTTTTCCAAAATTGGTTTCTAAATCTGTATTTAATAACATGAAGTAATAGAAGCATGCATGAAAAACAATTTCAACTAGATTGCAACTTACATGCCACTTCTTTATAAATTATTTTTTGCTTCTACCATTTTCATCAAAGAAGAAAGAAAAAAGAAAAATGATTGAGTTACAAATGTATTTATTTGTTGAATATAACATATCCCTCATGTAAGACAGCTATAGCCTCAGAAAAAAAAGGCATACCTTTATTGGCATTACTTTTTACTTTTTGAGGGTAACTTCATTAATGACTGAAATGAAATATGAGATAATTTGATACTAGCTGCCCAAAATTGTATGTGTATTTGAAAAATAATAATGATCATATGTATCTCAAATGTTATTCATACTCAGATAGAATACATATTCATACTCCAATTGAAATGAAAATTAAATTTTAAAAATTTAGATGAAATTTTCTAAATATCTCTTCTGAAAAAGCAGACAGTTTTGACTTTTGGGCCTCTTACACACTCACATGGAGTAGGATATAGAGTAATTAATACAAATAAAAGGAACAAAGTGAATGCAAATAGGTGCAACAATTTGGTACTACTCATATATCACCTGATTTGCAGGACACATTCTACCAGACTGTGATGGTGCTAGCTAGCCCTTTCACAGCCCTGTAATTGGAGTTTTTTGGGCTCACTGCTGACAGCCCTACATTTTTAGAATCCAGCGCAGGTCCCTAGATAAGGCCTCATTATCAAACAGGCCACGTAAGCCATGGGCGGTTGGGGAACCCTTGGTTTTAGGGGCTTCCAAATGACTAAAGTTGTTTAAGCTCCAGTCTTATTTAAGAAAAAAGAAAGAAAATTAAGGTTTTCTCCTTTATTTATTTCTTTTTCTACTGATAAGTTTTTACTCGCCAACAAATATTTTAGATATTTATAATACTAGAGCATCGCAGCACCACTGAAATCTGTACTCCTGGTTGTCTGGGTATGTTCGAGTTTATAAGGTTTGACTACAGAGTGCCCCCCAAAAAATGTTTGGCTTAGGGCCCACCAATGTTTTAATTGGGCATTTGCCTTTAGAGGCACAGGCTATATGCAGTCGCACATGCTTAGCGCCATCACCGTTACCAGATATGACCACTGAGGTGCTTCCACAGATATAGTTTCCGAAAATCTGTAAATAATAATAGATGAAACCGAAATTTTTAAAGTACAGTGCAGAACCTTTTATGGGGGAACCATAAAACTGGGAAACCAGAAAACCGGCTTTGCAGATTTTCCTGCCATTTTTCAAAAATATGCGTTTTTGGCAATTTTTGAATAACTAAGCATTTTTTTTTTTAAGTACCTAAAAGAATATGAACGGTTTCTTAATAAATACCATATTACTCAAGTATAACTCGGGAAAAAGTTAATGAAAACGTACTTCAAAGGGTTATTCTTTAAGCTGGACAAAATTTCCCGAAATATTTTCTTGAATTAAAAAGTACGCTCGTAAGTCCAAAATTTTTGTGTTTTATTCCAACTGAAACCTAAAGAAATAAATATTGTCACATTCTAATGCAATATTTTATTGTGAATGGCCTTAAATAAAATTATAGTCGTTTAGAGCGAAAGAGCGGGAAACGCCGAAAACCAGATTCGCGAATTTCCGGATAGCTGACCGTGGAATCTGGAAATCATTAAATACAAGACTGTAATAAGGCTGCAAGAACTCATAAATCAAATTTCTATTCATATTAACTTAATGTAAAAGCAATAGTTATCAATAACTATCGTAATCGCAAATAAAACATCTTTACAAAAAAAAAAAAAGAAAGCAATACGTTCATGAAAACAAATCTTGTCATACACTATAGTAGAAAAATCGCAATTTACTTTCAAAAACTTGTTTTTTGCCCTTCCCTTCATTTTCTTTCGTTTTAAAACGTCAAAAAGTGTTTTTTTTTTTTCAAACAGTGTGAGGGTTTTAGGTCTTATGAATAAGTTAAATTTTTTGGTGTTTGAATTATTCTCTCATTATAGTAGTTTTTAATATTTCAATTTATATATATATATATATATATTGCTATTGTAATTAAAGTTTTCTAAACAATCGGCCAATAGCGCTTTTTAGTGATCCAGAAAACTGGGAAATTCAGATATTTGGGATAGCGATGGTCTCAAACTTCCCGGATAATTGGCTCTCTACTGTAATTAATTAAATATTGCACTTCTGTAAATTGGGATTGGTTTTATTACTTTGGGGTATTGGTTAATTTAAATTACATTAAAAAAATTTTGTTTGTGTATCCAGAAGTCACTTGACCTGGTAAGTGAAGCTAGAAATGGTTGCCGCCAGTGTTCTATAGTGTTCTTAATGTTTGTGGCCTATTTATCAGTTGCACATAGAAATGGAATGACAACATATAGCATAGATTATTAAGATTTAATAAAAACATTTTTTGTACCGTTTGGTTACTTTGGAAATATAAGACTCCAAATAACAGGAACAAATATGAAATCATTTTACAAAGTCACGTATTTGATGCATTTTTATTTTGCACCAATCTTTTCTTTCACACCAAATAACAAAACACATTAAAATTCAGTAAAAACATATGAACAAAAATGAAAAATGTACACCAAACTCACATAGTCAAAAAAGAAACTTCATGAATAAAATTATCACAGAATATAATATAAATGCAACATCATAAAAAAGATCCATCATAAAACAATAAGCTCGAGCATTTTGCTAACCAACAGCCCATACTTACAAACAAAGTACCTGTGTATGTGGCAAACAATAAAGAAAGAGCACCCCCCCCCCTTTTTTTGACATGTTTTTTCTCTTACAGGTGCATTTAAAAAAAAAAGAAAGAAAGAAAGATGAATTTTGTTTCAAAAAATGCAATGCTTGATTAAATGATAAGAATGCAACCAGAATATTTGTAAGAGGTCATACACAGTTTCAAAGTTAAATTAGCAAACCTACTATGGGTGCTAAGGGTCTGTAAAATGGTTTTTATTATTTTTTATATTGATACAAAAGCTCAAACCAAAAATATTTTAAAAGCTAGGACTTTGGACTTGATGACTTTTACCTAAATTTCTATAATGATATCAATAAAAATTGTGGATCCTTTTGTTTTGTATGAAAAATATTCATTCCTAAAAACTTCAGCTATTTTGCATCTAAATACATTGTAACTGAAGCAGAAAATCTTTACAAAAGGAGTTTTCAATTTCTGCGCTTAAACATTAATGAACTGCTTTTCAAATAATAAATATCACAAGGTCGAAAATATTTCAAGTGGGATAAAAATCTCATACTTTACAATTTGAGTTGAATAAGATTGAGTTAGAGCCATTACTCTGAGTAAAGCCATAAGTATTTGTAACCATGACTTTTTTTTCTGGTTGCATACCTGTTAATGTATTATTTTCAGGAAATATTGATCTTATTCAATTGAGAATTGCATCAACCAATAATAATTGATATCCAAGCAGCACTCATAGCCATAGACATCGCTAATACAGCCATTTTCTCAATCAAATTCTCATTTTCCTTGTATATAAACATGCACAGTATATGTATATAATAACATGCACACATAAATAAAGTAATTTTACATACATAAGGAATGCTTCTTTGTGGAAGAAAAAAAAATCTTGTCCAACTCACTGTATTGTCTAGTAGCACAGCTATGATAGTAAAACTGAACAACATCCAAAAAATTGTTATTGTAGATGAATTAAATATATAAAAAATTTTCAAGGGCTGCTATACCAGTGAAATACATTTCAAGTTCTAGTTTATGGAAATATGGATTCTGTTTAAAACATTAAGACACTCAACAAGTCTTTTTAGTATGGGTCAATCCATTTGAAATCACCCAAAAAGAATAAAATTTATTGCTCGACATTTTTGTTTTACTAGTTATTTCTCACTACTAAGTGAGTTCAAAAGCGCAGAAAGAAAATTCTTTAGGCTCATACTTTTTTTTAACGTGCCATTTTAAGTTTTCCATTTCAAGTTTAGTTGCCGTTTTTGGACCAAAAACAAGTTTTACAAAAATGCATCTAACTCAATTTATTTTACAGCTATCAAGACAAAACAAAATCCTACATCATCAGAATGATGCCCTAGATATGATTTGCTTGCAAAATATTATTTAAATGGTGAGAAAGATGAAGAAAAATAATTAACAGCTACTAACTCAAAATTAGCACAAAATACAAGTGTTATTGCTGCAAAATTCGTAAAAGGAGGAGAATCTCAGCTCTATTTTTTTTCTTGTGTAGATATAATATAGGACTACTTGTTGTAGAAATTTTAAGCTTGAGAACTTTGTCCTTTTTTTTTTTGCAAAATTTTTCAAAAATGGCAAAAATTGAATTTTGGCAAAGTTTAAAGTCAAATATCTTGAAAGGGACTGAGTGAAAAATTGTGAAACTGATAAAGGTAACACCTTTTCATAACATGAAAATATGATAACAATTTGATGACGGAAACTCAACTGGTACTAGAGTTATAGGCCATTAAAGTTGGCCAAATATTGCATTTTTGCAAAGTTTAAAGTGAAATATTTCAAGAGAGACTGAATAAAAAACAAGGAAATTAATACAGGTAGCACTTTTTTTATGATATGAACCTGTGATTACAACTTGGTGACTGAGATTCAACTGGTATCAGAATTACAGTGCATCAAAGTTGGCCAAATACTCCATTACACATGTACAAAGTTAAATATTAATTTATATAAAAGCTCCAC
Source organism: Uloborus diversus (assembly GCF_026930045.1). Taxonomy (NCBI): domain Eukaryota; kingdom Metazoa; phylum Arthropoda; class Arachnida; order Araneae; family Uloboridae; genus Uloborus; species Uloborus diversus. Next base: position 73,564,266 of record NC_072739.1, on the reverse strand, counting down.
TTTCCAAACATTTAACAGCAACAAGAGTTCCTCTTCTTTTATAAATTAAATTCATGCAATTGAAATATGCACAAATAACAAGCAAATGAATAAATGAAATAATATGGAAAAGCATTGTAAAGAATATATCTCTACATACCAGGGTTGATCCAAACGTAAAAGGAAAAACGTTTTTCAATTATTATACATAATTGCTATCTTTTTTTGCGCATTATTGTCGACGGTGCCCTGATTTCTGTATCGAGTATCACAGTATTCCACCACCAACCCATTGAGAAAGCGTCACTGCAATCAAGAACGGAGTGGTTTGTTGCCTGTCATGTCCCACTATCCTTGCAGTTCGGAGTTCGAGTCTATTGATTACCACTTGTTTCCTACTTGTAAGTTTAAGGACCACTTTGATTGCCAACTTTTCCGGAGCGACAACAAAGTCAAAAAAGGGTGAAACGCTTCCTCAGCGGGTTGGCGGTGGAGTTCTGTGATTCTGAAGTTCTTTACAATGCATGTCCATCTTATTTCATTTGTTTATTTGTTGTGCATATTTTTATTGCATGATTTTAATTTATTAAAGAAGAGGAATTCTTGTTGCTGTTAAATGTTTGGAAAGTGAAGCTTTTCTATGAATTAGTTTTTAACTTTGTGTATGTGTAATGCAATATTTGGCCAACTTTGATGAACTGCAACTCTGATATCTGTTGAATCTCAGTCACCAAATTGTAATCATATGTTCACATCATAAAAAGGGGCTACTTGTATTAATTTCATTATTTTTCACTCAGTCCCTCTTAAAATATTTCACTTTAAACTTTGCAAAAATGCACTATTTGGTGAACTTTAATGCACTATAACTCTAGTACCAGTTGAGTCTCAGTCATTAAATTGTTATTATATTTTCATGTTATGAAAAAGTGTTACCTGTATCAATGTCATAATTTTTCACTCAGTCCCTTTTGAGATATTTGACTTTAAAATTTGTCAAAATTGGCTACTTGTGCCATTTTTGAAAAATTTTGCAAAAAAAAAAGGACCAAGTTCTAAAGCTGAAAATTTCAACAACAAGTAGTCCTATATTATATCTACAGAAGAAAAAAAAATAGAGCTGTGGCTCTCTTCTTTTTACTAATTTTGCAGCACTAAAACTCTTATTTCATGCTAATTTTCAGTTTGTAATTGTTAATTTTTTTCTTCACCTTTCTCACCATTTAAATAATTTTTTGCAAGCAAATCATATTTAGGGCATCATTCTGATGATGTAGGATTTTGTTTTGTCTTGATAGCAGTAAAATTGACCGAGTTAAATGCATTTACGTAAACCTTGTTTTGGTTAAAAAATGGCAACTAAGCAAACTAAAAATGGAGCGTTAAAAAAAGAATGAGCCTAAAAAAATTTCTTTCAACACTTTTGAACTCACTTAGTAGTGAGAAACAACCGGTAAAAAAATTAGGAAAATCAAAAATGTTGAGCAACGCGGCCTGGGTGATTTCTACTGGATTGACCCGTATATGCTTTCACTTTTTTAAATATGAGATTCGTATCGTGAAACTTAATCACTTTGAAGGGGGAAAAAAAGATTAAAATGAATTAAGTAGTAAAAAGGCAAACACAGCATAAATAAGAAATAGGCACGAGCCAAAAGAGAACTAAAGAAATTAATTGAGGGGACGGTTTTGGATTTATAAGTGCACTAATTTCAAGCAAACTGCATTTTGAATTGATAAAAGAGAACTCTGGATTTAAATTGATTTATGCTGTGTTTTTAACAGATGATTAAAGAGCCTAAAATGTTGTTTATCTCTCAGAAAAGAGGGGGAAATGTCCAGCTGCCATTTAAACTATAATGTTCGTTGCAAAATAAATACAAAAATAGGCAGTAACAATTCTAATACATTTTCCACTCGTTAACAGATCTCAAAAACAATATCTAATAACAGTAAGTAATAAGTTACATTTCCAAATGCATCAAAAGTTTTCCTCTTGACTTAAAACATTAACCTGTCAACATTAGGAATCCAATGAATGTGATTCAAATGACTTACACTCAAGTAATGAAATGACAAAAATCTATCTATACAAGGCATACATAGATGCATGTCTACAACAGCTTAGAAGAAAAACTCTCAAATGTTTGGTCAAATATTTTGTCTTCTTTCATTCTTGGAGAAATGCTGCTAATTGGGGGATATTGTACAAATCAACTGCAATCAAAGATTCATAGAGCAGAATGCGAAGAAAAGCTGCAGCCAAGTGAGTCATTTTAGAAAAAAGAGACTCTAAAAGAACAAAGCTAACTCCTCCCCCATGGTTGAAAATTATAACAAAAATTTTATTGGAACATGGGAACTAATAGTGATATCGTTAAGACTTAGGTATTTTGAAATCTCCCATGCCTCATTACACTTGCTCAAGCAAGAAACACGTCATATTAAATATTATTTGCATAAAAATTAGCTACATCAAAATGGAAACTAAAATCTTAGAGGGGGTTCCGAAAAGTAAGGTAACAAACCCATGAAGCACAATTTATTCAACAATTAAAAATATTCACAATGTGAGGAGGTCAGGGTACAGATCACTTCTCTAGATATTTACCATAAATAGAGCAATTTGTTCCAGTGGTACACCAAACCATCAAAACCGGTACGGGAAAAATCATAGTCAAAGTTGTGAAACCATGTCAAGACTGCTTGTTGAACCACATCATTTGTTCTGAAATGCTGACCTTCTGAGTGTTTCATAAGATAGTAATTACTTGGTGCGAGGTAGGGGCTGTAAAGAGGCAAGCCTAATATCTCCCACTAAAAACACTGCACCAAATGGAGTGTTAGCTGGTGCGTAAATGGCTGTAGCTGTATGTGGTTGGGCACAGTCGTGCAATAACAAAACACCCGTTGTGTGCAGTTAAAAATAGCGAATTGCTTCTCATAATTGATCTAGCATGGCAAAACAATGGGCAACTTTTATGGTTGACCATGCTTCTGTCAAATATCACCTTCTTTCAAACCGACAATTTGTCCTGTTAAAGGACACCCCACTCTATCTACCGGCACTGATTGAAAGCTCTGATCATCTTCGTTATCTTCTGCATGATTTTCATTCCCATTCAAAAAATTGGTATACTCGCCAGGGCTCTTACCTTACTTTTTGAAACACCTACACAAAGTGGAGGTGGTTGGAGTTCATAGGGGGGGGGGGGTGCAAAAACGAAAAAGAAAACTAAAAGCCATGGGACTTTTAGCGGCAACAAAAACAAAAAGAAAGAAAAAAGGACAAAATTTCGTTAGGGCTGGGTTGAAGCAGATAAGTATGTTTGATGTAAGTCCTAACAAAACAAGCTAACTTATGCTTTTCCTAAGATTTTGATGAATTTTGTATGCAACTTTATCCGAAGAATCACTAACAAATGATTAGACTTACATTAATTACCCAGAAGCAATTTAGCTGCCCTTAACAGTTGGCTTTTGATTATTGACATTTCTGCTTTGTGGAAATTAAAATAACTAAATTTACTATAAAAAGTAGGGAGAGAGTTGCCCCCTCCCCTGCCCCCCAAATCGCTGCCACTGCCTACACACACATATAGTTTTATTTATGGAGGTTTATTCGTGTGTATTTACCTCATACAGATCCCATTTACTTCAAATTTTTGCCGATGGTGACAAAAAATTTCCAATTTAATCGACATAGTTCAGAATTTTGACTAGTTGTTCGCATATTTGTACCTGTACATACATGCATACAAATGAATGGGCAACCAAAATATCTATTTTAACAATCCCTGTGGTCATTATAATGATTCTTGTTGTGATATCTGTATGTGGGTGTGTATGTATTGAGCATAAATCAAAAATGCTATGAGCAGGAATCTGAAATTTTATTTATAGCACTTTGTATTTAGGAAGATCTAGTTGTAGTACGCATGAATATCTTAACTGATAATAAAGCTGAAAGTCTGTCTGGATCTCTGTGATGTGTATAGCACCTAGACCGTACAGCTGATTTTCATGAAATTTGGCACAAAACTAGTTTGTAGCATGGGGGTGTGCACCTCAAAGCGATTTTTCAAAAATTGGATTTTGTTCTATTTCTATTCCAATTTTAAGAACATTTTACCAAACAAATTATCATAACATGGGCGAGTAAATTACCAAATTATCATAACGTGGAACCGTAACATGGGCGAGCAATATAGCGAGAAATTCACCATCTATTATTTGTAAATATACAAGCGAACCAAATGACCTTTTAATTTTCTACTATGGGCAAAGCCGTATAGGTACCACTAGTGTAGAATACAAAAGAACAGGAGGGGGAAGGGGACATGTTTTTAATGATATGCAGCTAATGTTTTACTTTTTTCATGACATTTTTTTTTCAACTCCACTAATTTTACCATTAGTCACTATTGGGCACAATTTCAAAAAAATTTGTAATAATTTCACATCATTATGTACAAGATTTTTGATATTAAACATTACCAATCAAAGTTGTGTATAGTCGGACAGCAGCAACGACAAAATGTTGCACCTTTTGATTCCAATTTTGTGACAACCTGCTCCTTACTATGCAGCCACTCCACTTCATTTCTTTGATGAGTACTGGAAAAAGCAAAATCATAGCCACGAACTGGCACACAGATATCGACTAAAAAACGCTATACAAACATGAATTTATGAATTCAGCACATCAAATGTAACATATATTTGGCCACAATAATGATTGATTTTGATAGAAGGAATGCAACTGCATTTATAAATGACTCCTTGTCCGAAGACGATGTACGAAAACGGAATTTGGGCTTTTAAACCACAGGATTCTCTACAAAGCTTTACAAAAGACTTACAATCTATTTACAATCATGTTGAGAAAATGCTAGCACCTGGGATCATAAGAATGTACAAAACACTTATGTACATGCCAACAAACAATATCTACAAAACAAATAGGCAGAAAGAACAATGAAGCTGTCTCATCTCTCTTGAAACGGCATCTCGAGAGGAATCTGAAGCATGTTACAAGATGTTTAAACAGTGAAGAAGACGGGGTGCATTGTTCCTCTTTCTGCCTTTTCTCCAGAGATGACAGTGAAAATTTACAAAATCAAGAGACGAGAGAACAATATCAGGAACAAAGCAATAATTCAAACTACTGCATGATCCATTGGACATTTCTGAGTGATTAACAGCTATGTTGGGATGGACAGTGATGGATTTTAAAGTTGCATAAGTAAGTACATATCTTGTTTGCCATTTTGAGACTGGATGTCTATTGGAAATTCTCTACTAGGAATTGTGAGCAATAATTATTAAATATTTATCTGGGATGTCTGTCAATTCATGAGCTGACATTGGTAAATAAAAGAGGTAGATTTCAGGGTTCTTAGGATTTGAATAATTCACTGGAAGTTGGAATGCATTGAGAAAACAAAGAATTTAAAATTAAAAATTATTGAAACATCTGAAACATAAAGGTACTGTCAGTGGAACTAATGAATCTTTTTCGGTTTGTTTCATCCACTGACCAAGATATTGCCTTCCGAAGAAAAGGCAGAGTGGACGGAATGCACCGTGTCTTGCACAGAAAAAGCCTCTCTTAGGAAGTGGGCCAGCACTGTGTAGCAATTTCCAGCAATTAACCGAAGCAATGCTGACTTTGGGACTTGACTGACCACGAACTATAGTTGAGCAATGATTCTTGAGAAAGCTACACCTGGGTCCACTGCTCGGAGGGAGATTCTTTCGAACTGTCTGGTGGCGTCGAGCGACGTTCCTTCTGCTTCGTGCTCCCTGTAAAGACAAGGTAAGGAAATTCGAAAATGAGCTTCATGAATACACAGAATCAATGGATGACACATCAATATGAATGAATATACAGTACAGTTTATAATATATAGTATATCCCCGATTTGCCATTATTCATAGAACTACAAGGAAAAAAATATAAGCAGGGAAACATTACAGGTGAGTTGACTAAATTTTCATTAAATACTATAAAATAATTTTAATTGAAGAAGATGCACACAGTAAAAAATATATATTTTACAACAACTGTAATACGTAAAACTAATTCCATACACAATATGACAAAATAGAATGCTTTTAAAATTAGCTGTGTTACATTTTCCCAGGTAGAGGATATTAAATGTCCTTAGGGTCGTTCCAGGTCAAATCAACCACAAAAATGGGATTTTAACACCCACCGTCTCGGAATTTGATCAAACTTGGTATACTTCATCCCTTTATGGTTACAAGCAACCCCCTAATTTTTTCTCTTTCAGTATCAATGGGTTTTGATTTTACAGCCTTTTGAAATTTGACGATTTTACATTTTTTGTCATTTTCTACACACTCAAACTGAGATGTTGTTGTTTACGAAAAAAAATTATTTCTTGGTAACTAATGCTATGATCTTTTTGAAAATTTTTGCTCAAAACAGAAAGACTTTGAACATGTTGATAAAAAATATTTCAATAATCTTAGTTAGCACAACATTTTTTTAAAAAATTAGAAAATTGAAAATTTTGAATTTTTTTTCAAAAAAAGATGTCAGCAAAAAACTGAATTTCAACAAAAGGGTCAGCTTTAAAAATCATGATTTTTTAAAAAAATGATCATGAATATGTACTCTAACTTATCCAACGAAAAACATTAGGGGACCTGCCCCCCCTCCCCATTCTGGAAAAAAAGTATAAAACATCATACAATCTCTTCCATTATTCTTAAAAACAGAATTGTCAACAATAATGACAAAAATTCAAATATAATGTGTTGAATATGGAACTCAAATATAAAAAAAAATATACTTAAGCTTCTATTTTATTTGAAATAGTTTAAAATTTGTCAAATCAACCACAAAAATGGGATTTCAACACCTACCATCTAGATTTTGATGAAACTTGGTATACTTCCTTATTTTGTGGTTAAAAGCAACCCCTTAGTTTCTTTTGTTTCAATCTCAATGTATTTTAATTTTATAGACTTTTGAAATTTTTCGATTTTGCATTTTTTTGTCATTTTCAAAGACACTAACTGAGCTGTTGTTAATGGGGGGGGGGGAATGTTTCTCAACAACTAATGATATTACCTTCTTGAAAATTTTCAAAAAAAAAAAAAAAATGTTAAGATTTTGAATATTTTTATAAAAAATACTATAATAATCTTAGTTTATACAAAGAATTTTTTAAAAATCAGAAAGTTAAACATTTTGATTTTTTTTTTTTTGGTCAAAAAAACCATTGTTGAAATTCTAAATTTTTAACATCAGGGCCAGTTTTAAAAATCATGATTTAAAGAAAAAATGATCATGAGTATGTGCTTTAACTTTTCCTATGAAAAAAGTTATGGGTCTTTTAGGGATTCTGTCCCCTCCCCCCTAGAAACAACGAAAGCATCATAGAGAAAAGTTATTCCATGTCTTTGAAACAAGAGTTCCCAGCAATTATTTAAAAAATTTAAATATAAAGTGTGTTAAATATTGAACTCAAACATATAAATTTAATATTCAAGCTATTTTTTTATTTGAAATAGTTAAAAATTATTACAATTATTATATTAAATATAGACATTCTGAAAATAAGATATCATGAAATTCAAAAGTTGCAGACAACAATATCTGCATATGGATTACTGCATTTTAGTCCAGACAAGTTAAAACAAAAGTAAAGTCTTAACACCAATTCATAATCATGCAGTTACTAGTACTTTCAGGATCCCCCCCCCCCTTACGTTTGAGAAAAATTGCTATCGTGGAACTGCTTTTCCATTATAGTTTTACTGCTGTACAATGACAAATTCATCCTTTTAATTTCTTGAAATTACATTTAACACCCCTTAAAAATTAATGGCCTGATTGTTTAGTAATAATATGACTAAATAAAGTAAATTACCTTTCCCCCTCCCCTCAAAGCAAATGAAGAAATAAATTAGTATTTATGCACCTCTCGTATTCAATGGATTTTTATATTTTTCAATGACAATTGGAAAACAAATTATTATTTGCATGGAATTTTTTTTTAGTCCAGATCCCCCCCCCCCCAGCTTAATGACATAACTCACAACTTTTCTTCAACTTACTGGGGTTCCAAAATTTTGTATCACTTATGCTTATTAATGCTTAACATTCACATTATGAAATTATGAAAATTAATTCCAGTAAATGAATTTTCTATTATTTTTGTTTTCTTTCTTTTTAAAAACAATGATAGATTTGAATATCTTGTGAGGAATAAATACATAATTGTTGAAAAGAGATAAAAGCTTCTTGTTAGTCAGGTCTGCTAAAAAAACAAGTCCTGCTCACACTTGTTTAGAAAACAAGTAATGGTCTCTACACACCTCCCATGGAGTACATTTTATCCTACCCTATCAGAATTGCACTAACAGCACAGAGTGGTTGCTGACTCCCCTGGATAAAAGATACAATTCTCAGAAAGAACATTTCTAAAATTTTGAGAAAAGGTCAATATGCAAGAATGAATTGAACTAGAATAACAATTAGATGTTGACTTATAGGAATTCTAGCAAAATTTGTGTCAAGCTAGAAAGCTTTTCAACCATTGAAGTTAGCATTGGGCAGACCCTAAGAAAAATAAATGTAGAGTTACCTGGATTATCAGTGTGTCCAGTTACTGAAGTTTCACTGTATTTAAACTGGAATTATACATAATGTTTATAAATCATTTGTAGAAAATAAAAAGTGGCTTAAAAGAACATACTGCCCTTGATAAAACTAATGCAGCAGTTGAAAGAGGTATCAAGAAAAAGAAAGGGTCTTTTAAATAAAAAGTCAGTCATAATATAAACAACTAATTATAAACGTAAACCATACAGCTTGCTGATCAGCTGTCATCTAATACCAGCTGTTCCTTTTTGGGGGCTAGTAAAGCAACCTAAGTTAGGGAGGTGACAGGCAAATATAGTAAAAAGAAAACAAAACATCTAAAAAAATTACTAGTGAAGTGTAAAATAAAAATACCTGTCATTTGTACAAATGCCAGGTTATTAAGATCCATTTATGATCATAGAAAGACTCAAGATAACAAAACACACTTTTAGGGTCAAATGAGATTGTTGCAAAGCCTTAATTATAAACATTTTGGGCAATGATAATCATTTTAAACTCATACCCAATAAATTGCTATGTTAAACCAAATCCAAGTTTCAGTTTGATATTGCATTCGATTAATGAATCAAGTTAAAAGCTCTGAGCTGGTATTTATAGGATTTTTAATACTTTGTAAAGGGTGTCCCAAAATTAACGCAAGATTTGAATTTGCCACCATTTTTTCCATAAATTGTTGGCAGCCATGAAAAAAGAACAATTTGACAGTTGAGAGTTTAGGGTTAGTAAAAATGGGGTGTTATTGTACCATACAGCTAGAGAGAGTGAAACATTTCAATTACTGCATAAGGCATTTCCTAGTCGCGTACTCTCTCATTTTGGTCATCAGAATTGGCACCCTAGGTCGTGTAATTTAACATTTTCAAATTTCTTCTTATGGGGTTATTTGAATTCAAAAGGTCTATGTCAACAAGCCCACAACCACCCATGCATTACCATGTTGCGATACCGAGCGCCAATAACAGTAACTGCTTGATCAGCCTCAACTTTCATTATTTTTGAAACAATTGTTCAATAATGAAAGCACGTTATTGCCAACCATTTATTGCAAAAATGGCGGCAAATTCAAATCTTGCGTTAATTTTGGGACACCCTTTATAAACTGCCTAATTATAAATTAGAATTAGATAAAAAGTTTTAATTTCTATGTTGCTCTAAGTTTAACAATAATTTTTAGTATGCATAAATTGTTGTAGGAAAATTTCGAATTTTGCGATATCTTATTTTTATTCTTTATTATTAATTAATTAAATTATTTATTTACAATTCAAAAAAATCTTGAGTATTTAAATGTTTTCATTTAAGTTCAAACACCAATGTATTTCAATATTTAAATTTTCTTTAATGCAATTATTAACTTAGCTTGTAATATTGTGATCAACTTTTTTTCATTAATCAAAATAAGGGGCAGGGGGACAGAATCCCTCAAAGTCCCCTAAAGATTTTCATTTTATATGTTAGCACACATGTTAATGATCATTAAAAAATATATATATAAATTATTTTAATTTAGGCCCTCATGCCAAAATTTTTAAATTTTGACTATCATTTCTTTATCAAAAAAAATTAAAAAATTTTCAGTTTGTTAATTTTTTTTAATTGCTGAATATAAATTTAGATTTTTGACATATTTTTTTCTGAAATACTTGAAATCTTAATATTTAATATAAAAATTTTCCAAATTTTTTTATCTTTAGTTATTGAGAAATAATTTTTTTTGCAAACAGCTGCTGTTCGTTCTCAGAGAACTGTAAATGACAACTAACGCAAAATCGCAAAACTTTGAAGGGTCAAAAAATAAAAACTATTTTTAATACAGAAGAAATACTTTAGGAGGTTACTTAGGACTATGAAAAGTAGAAGTATGCAAAGTTTCATTGGAATCTGAGATGGTGGGTGTTGGGGTGCGGTTGAACTGACATGGAATGACCCCTTAGCCTTTTTTTCCCGTTAATGTTTTAGTAGGCTTAGTAGGAAAAGTCATCAAAATAATTGGTTTATTGAATCATGTTTCTGCTTTTTAAAGAAATATAATGTGTATTTTTTCATAGAAAAATGAGCAACATTATACCTTCTTTTTCATTCAAATTCCAATTAAAGAATGTGGTATCTGAATTTTATTCTATATATAAGCCTGTAAAATCAAAATTGTGATCTGATACAGCAATTTCTTGATAATAATATTGTTTCTATTGATTGTAAGATTTTAATGGTGGTTCAGCAGAAGCATGGATTGAATTGGTCTTGAAATAAACTGGTTTTTGGCAGTTTCAAATCATTTGAACTGCCAAAATTATAATTGTTAATACTGACCAAGAAGTAGCAATTTACCCAAGAAAAATACTTTTGAAAATTTATGGATTGAGCTAGTTTTGATACCTAAATGCCTAACATATAAGTAAGTAATACATGACAAAACATTTTTTACAAATACTTCTGTGACTGATAAAAGGAATAATTTTCGACAAGCATATTATCTGAAATACACCACCAGCTCAGTCAATTCTAGCCGAGGACTGCCTGTTAGCACTCATCAGCCTGGCATAGGACTAACTGAGCTGGAGGTGGAAAACCTCTTAAGGAAGACAAGAGTGCCAAACAAACTGGTAGCTAATATAGAATTAGCACTGACCAGACGAGTGACCAAAACAATGGTTCGGTTCAACTCGAATATTGTAGGCAAGGCAGGTATATTCAGTAAGTCCTCGGCTGGACTTGACTGAGCTGGTGGTGTATTTCATGTATTTTGGCCTTAGCCCTGGCTATAGGGCGGTAACTTACTGAAGCATATTATCTGTTTTAAAAGAAAGATTTTTTCATTCGAAATTTCTGAATCATATGCAAAATTGATTGTTTTTGAGCAGGTTCAAAACATCTTATTTACAAAATGAAGATGATAGTTTTAGTAGTTCATAAAAATTCACTACATTGAAATTTTAGATTCAAAAGAAATGACTTGGCACTGTTTACTGCTTTTATTGATGTTTTTCTAAGGAAACCTAATCTGACTTTATTTCCTTCCCTTAAATGAGTAAATGTTTTTTACACATTACCAATCATAAATTTCAATTAAACAGTTCTGATGTGTAAGAAGAAGAGGAAATTAAATTTAGTTATCAAATCATTTATAAACAGAAAATTGAATGGTGAGTTCAACTTAACACATTAACACATTAATGAACATACTAAGTTCAAAATAAGTACCTTTGGGAATATGAACAAAACTTTCACTTGAACTAGAACTACTTGTTTGAGCATCCTTTGTATTGAACTGTAACAAACAAAAACACAAGGTCACAAGAAATCACAAAACATGGGGATAAAATCTTACATACTAAGTCCTTTATACAGGGAGATTTTCCACTCCCTACAGTAGATGCCAACGTGAAAAAAGTTTTCTGTAGAAATTTTCCATATTTTTTTACCACAGTGGTAAAAAAATATGGAGGAAAAAAATCCTTAATGTTCTCTGATTAAGCTACAATTATTTCAGATTTCATAATCATAACTATCACACATATCTAAAGGATAAAACAAGCAGCACAAAATTAGTAGAAAAAAAAGACCTGTTTTGGATTACAAAAAGCTTTTTTCTCACTGAATAATAATTTAAAAAAAACGAGCTGATGTGTGCATCACATGACTTCCTTTTACTCCAAGTTAATGTAATTTTCCCATCATTGGCAATTTTAATGTGATTCAATAGTTTACTCTCTAAATATCACCAACAGTGGCCTAATTGAAATCAAATTTTTAAAAAAAATTGCCAAATTTGTTGCTAAGTTGGCGACAAAACTTGGCGACCAAAACACTGGCAATATATCTCCAAATGTCCTCCAAATTGTAACACCACTTGAGTTTACATTGAAACTAACAAGGATTTCCCCCCAAAAAGGAGCAAAAGACCCCTTTAGTAACACCCGAATGCAACCAAAAAAAAGGAGATGCACAACTAGACCCCACTAGGAGTCTATGTACCAAATTTCAACTTTCTAGGACATAACGTTCTTGAGTTATGCTACATACATACATACAGACGTCACGAGAAAATTCGTTGTAATTAACTCAGGAATGTTCAAAATGGATATTTTGCATGTCTATATGTTCTTTGGCACTTATCCACGGGTGCTCGAGTCGAAAAAAAAGTCAACATTTATTCGGGGTGAGCAAAACGAAAATTAAGATCGATTTTTGAGTGAAATTTTTTTCGCGAATACAATGCTTCCTTTTTTGTAAAAGGAAGTAAAAAGGGAACTTATGAATTAAAAATATTCGACTAATGACAACAAGCAATAATTGAATGGTCTGATGTCTTTCCTTCATAAGTTCTGTTCTTTACATAAAAAAAACCCTACTACTACATATTGGATGGGTATGGGACAAAGTCGCATTTACACACTTTCACAGCTAATTTAAGGATGGTTATCCGGCCTCCGTATCTGTTTCAGAGGGTTTCGCAGCTTCCTCCAACCGTGATTGGAGCTGCCTGGGTGCAAAGGATCTGATCATCTGGATGGTGTCCTGGGCTCTTTTGGGGAGCTGGTTGGCTGGAGGGGCATGGCTTGGGTCTGCAAGGGTAGGAGGTCCTTGCAGAGGTGAAATGCTCTCCTGAGCATTTGCTTTACTCAAATTGGTCTATCACGGGTCTAGGAAAGGAGCGGCTGTCAAACGACCCAGCACACTTGAAGCTTACCGGGGCAGTGAACGGCGAAGTATCCGAATCTCTGACAGTTGTAAAACTAAAGTGTGATCCATCCGTTTTGGTTCTGGGGAATTCCAATCAAATTCTGAATTGAGAGATCGAATGGATGCTGCCGTCTATGGTTTCGGTCACACAGGAAAGGATAATCATAAACAGTGGGATGGGGGAACTTCCTATTCTTGCCTTCCATAAAGTGAATAACTTTGTCGAACAAGAAGCCCTTGAATTTTAGCTTGTCCTCTATAGTCGGGGAAAACCTAAACTGGCAGCATTGTAATACTATGATTAGGATTTGCGTAGCCTTCACAATGCTGTCAGGCAGGTTAGGCTTGCCAATTCTATTAAGCTTTGGATAGGTAAGTCCACAGGCAGGTTGCAAATGATAAACTTGAGTGGATCAGCGGGAAGCTGGTTGTTGTAGTTTTTTCCTCCCTCAAATATGCTTGTAAATACCTTTGTGTAGTTGTTGAGATTCCCATGAACAATCCTGGCTTTGCTCTTGGTGAAGATGACTTCAGTGAGGAGCAGGGTTGCCAGACATCCCGCATTTCAAGGGACAGTCCCGTATTTTGAAAAATTGTCCCGCGTCCCGGGAATCTTCCATACGGGACGGCTAAAGTCCCGTATCCTAGCTGATAACAATATTTTACAGAACGAGACACTATTTTAAATGAAACAAGCAATTGTAAAATTAAAAATTTTAAACCCCCCCCCCGACTGAGTCGCAACTGTAGAATCAAGAGGGAAAATTGAAAATAATTTTAAAAGCCTTATATTATTTAAAATCAATGTCGAGTATTTTATTTGCTACTCAAGTATTTTATTTGCTACCGCACGGCTTTGCCCGTAGTAAAAAATTCAAAGGTCTTTTGGTTCGCCTGTATGTGTATATTACATATAATGTATGGTGAATTTATCGCCAATTGGCTTGCCCATGTTAAGGTTCCACGTTATGATAACTTGGTAATTCACTCTTTCATCTTATGATAATTTTGCTCGGGAAAATGTTCTTAAAATTGGAATAGAAAACACAGAATCAAATTTTCGAAAAGTCGCTTCGAGGTGCACACCCTCATGCTACAAACTAATTTTGTGCCAAATTTAAAAAAAAAATCGGCCGAATGATCTAAGCGTTATGCGGTTCACAGAGATCCAGATATCGAAACAGAGATCCGGATATCCAGATAGACAGAGAGACTTTCAGCTTTATTATTAGTAAAGATTAAATATAAACTGCAGGGCTCATAGCAAGTGGAAGAAAATATATAGGAGTTTAAAAGAAAAAATATAGGAGTTTGATAGCAAAATATATAGGAGCTTGGTAGCAAAATATATAGGAGTTTAATAGCAAAATATATACGAGTTTAAAAGGAAAAAATATAGAAGTTTGATAGCAAAATATATAGGAGTTTAAGGGAAAAAGATAGGAGTTTAGTAGGAAAATATATGGCAATTTCGAAAAAGTATAGCACCTAGTATGTTTGGAGCACTGTACCAAAAAAAAAAAAAAAAAACACGCATCATGTTTGTGGGGGAGAGAGAAATGGTCAGTCTCTCATATGCTTGATTCATTTGAGCGGCATGTTCGATTAGAATATTCTGCAATTTTTTAATGTTAAAACTGGGTTTTGTTTCTTTTTTGAGGAATATATTCATTAAAGTGGCTAATACAATTACCTGGCGCTCACTGTAACGGCATTATCCATAACTCACAGTTAATGTGTGTACATATATATGTACACACATGTATAAAGGGTAAATTCGACCTAATCTGCCAAACAAAAGGGAGTGTTAGAAGAACCCTAGAGGTGCATAGAACTATCCATTATCCTCTTCAATTTGTAACCGTAACTGATTAGATAGAAAAAAAAAGGCCAAAAAAAAAAAAAAGAAAAAAAAATTTCTGAGATGAAGACCGATTTTTGAAAATCTTGGAAAATCTACACACAAAATAAGTTCATGTTTGAAAAAAACAGACAAAATCCTATAAAAAATGACATTTTTTTCATCGAAATAGTAACATTTTTCAGAGAGCTACAAGCTTTGAAACATCTGAAGTGCTCAAAGCTGAATTGGTACCAAAATCTGAACACAGCATTTTCAAAAAAAAAATCGTTTAAGCTACAACTGGTCATTTGAACTACATGTAAGATTATATGCACAAAATTAAAAGATTTCAAAATCTTTACAGCAGCACACTTAAACTTAACATGTTATAATATTAAAATTACAAAATAAAATCATTTAAAGAAAAATAATTAATTGAAAACAAGTAAAAAGTTGCAAGTAAAGCCATCTATATTTTGCATGTTTCATAAAAATAATCAAACAGAAGTTTAGAACATATGCCAACATTAAAGATGTAAGAGTGCACAGTGCAGGGAAAAAAGAAGAAAAAAAAATGGATCAAATGTTTTTGCGTTTTTTGGTAGCATTTAACAATTTAGCAACAAAAAAAAAAAAAAAAAAATAGAGGAGTTAGCAAGAAAATATAGGAGAATATCTGACAATTGTGAAAATATAGGAAATATAGGAGGACTATGAGCCCTGAAACTGGCAACAGATAAAAATTTTATTTCCTTGTCGCCCAACAATGAATTCGGTGATCAATCGCGTGAATAAAGGCTTAGCCGTCATTAAATTCTGCTTTAAAAAACGTTATAATTTGAATTCTATAAAACATAGATGTTCCAAACACATTCTATCAGACGCGGGAAAAAAAATCTCTTTATTTTGGTATTAAATTTAAAAATTTTTAACTATGTTTTCACTGCAAAAATCGCGAAAAACCTTTCAGAGGTTTTAAATTAATATCTTCATTAATTAATGTCATCCAAAGATGCAACCTAGCAAAGAACACTCTCGATCAACTCTCCTTTCGAACAAAATTTTTTGTTTCAAAATCGGTCCATCCATTTAGGCGCTAGAGTGCCACAGACAGATACACAGATACGTCAAACTTATAACCCCCTTCCTTTGTGTGTCGGGAGTTAAAAAAAAAGTAAAACAAAAAATGTGAAATAATGAGCAATAAGAAAAGCATGTGGCAGCAAACGCAAAAATTGTTTCCGTTCGAAATTGCTCTGTTGTTTTGCAGCAGATCATTAGCAGCCGCAGGGGTGCCCACCTAGGAAAAGGGGGGGGGGGGGTTCCACGATATTGAGGAGCCAAATGGTTACTTTGCTCATTGACTAATATTGGAAACATATCTCTGCGCATGCGTCGTCATTCGCAATGATGACATTTTTTATACTCGTACTTTGATAGGCGACATTTTATGAGGTTTAGTGCTTTGTTGAGATAGAATTTACAGCGATGTCTCAAAAATATCCAACCTCCCCTTTTTCACATTTAGAAGCCTGTCCCATATTTACTGTTCTTAAATCTGGCAACCCTGGTGAGGAGTTCTTTGGAAACTTCCCCAATTAGGAGGGTTGGCTTTGGAGGAAATGTTACCTTCGTGAAGGAGGACGTCCGGTCGGGTTTGCAAGGCTTGCTAGGCCAAATAATTTTGGCCTTTGTGGTTTTGTGTGCAGGGCTGTCAACCTTTTTCAGACAGCAATGTGTAGTATGCTGCCGTGTGCAGGTAAACGGCAGTATCTACAAAAATGAGTTTTCTAGATATTTGAAGAAACGCGCTTTTGATTCCTCACAAACATCAATAAAATATTGAAATTTGATTTTAGGCTATTCTATATGTTTATATCGAAGTATTTTTTGGGCAGTTTGTTTCATTTTGATTTTGCAATCAAAATTTTAATTAAAGCAGATACTGCCGTTTACCTGCTCTTTGCAGAAGTAATTTTCATGCTCTTTTACTGGTAATTGGCAGTAACTGCACAATGTACCACTGAATGACCAATGATTACAAATTCAACATAATACGGAGTAGATATGTCATTACGAAGTATATTTATTGCAATGTGAATAATATATTTTATTTTAAAAAATAAATAATACCGTGTATACACTTATGTTTTTATGCCAATATAAAAATAAATTAATAAATGTACATGTATATTTAAATATATATACATATGTTGGTTATAAATTTATTATTAAAGAGGACATAATTTAAATAGGGTATCGACCTACATCCACTTGATATAAATTTAATCCAAAACACATTTACGTACCTCCTCAGATACCAGATATACTTGCTAATTTAAACAGTACTTGCTACAACGAACTCATTTTTGTGTTTTACCTTTTTAAACACTCAATAGAAAAAAACTTCAGTAGATTTTTTTTTTGCTCATCTACTAAATCTTCTGTCATGTTTCTTCTTAATTGGAATTCCTCAAAATCGCGGACGAAGGGTGGGGGTGGGGGGGTGCAGATATAGAAGTCTTCAGATGAAAATTATTTTTTTAGGAAATCAAATTCCTTAAATTGATTATCTTCATGATCCACTTTGTAAAAGAGATTCCGGAAACCTCGGCGAAACTCAACTTTGACGATGTCCTCTTATGTACGGTCTTGACATGGATTTCAGTTTCCACTGAGATTGTCCTGCAGGGAAACCACGGAAGTCATCTGTAGTCATGCTGATGACAGTCAATTTGTTGTTGTTGGAGGAAGCCACAACATGTTCAAAATCGTGAAAATCAAGTACATTTACTCAAAATTCAAATACTGACAATGAATAGTCGACAAGGCATATGTTTTGATTGCTTAACGGCATTGTCGAAAACTATTTAATGTTCCTATGTTGTCACTTGGCAACTGGAAGATTCTTTAGGCATTTTTAAAATTACGACAAATTGCTTAATGTTCCGCACTTTGCAATAAAGCAATAAATATTTATGAAAGTTTAGGCGAAAGAAATGCTTCGTGTGTTAACAATGGCTCTCATTGAACTACTAAAAGTGCAGCAGCTTAGTATATATAAAAAATTGTGAAAAATATCGTCTGCGACAGAACAAAACAAATAGAACAGAATCGTTCTGTTGCTACACGTTTATTTATCGTCTGCCAAGCATTACTTGTATTTACTCGTATGTTATCTTCTATAACTGTACATTTTAGCAAAAAATAATTTTGTTTTATTGTTTTTAGAACACGGATATGAAGAATCAAAGATTTTTTTTTAAAAATGTTTGAGGGCTGTGAAATTACAAAATGTTTTCTTCGACTTTATTTGAAATAAAGTATGATTATTTTCCCCAAGTATCTCCCCCTTTTAAGTATCTCTTTCGTTCAAGGACGAGAGACGGTAATTCCCATATTTTGCGGAAAGATAAAATACGACCTGGCACGCAAATCTACATCTAATGAGAAGCGACTAGGAATCATTTCAATGCAATATTTTCTCTAAATTTGCCAAATCAAGGAAATTTTTGAGAACTCACACATTGACCACCCATCGGGGCGCTACTGCTTGCGCTTGGTTGAGCTAAAAAGAAGTCGCGAAAACCGTTTATGCGTCCTGGTTCAAATTTTGGCGGCGTTTCATTTATGTTCCATTCTCCGAACAATGGTTATGGGCAGGTGTAGAGCAGTAAGTACATACTGCTGCATACCTGCATAATGTAGCGATAATATCAGTTACTGCTAATCATCACTGATAAAAAAATGCTTTTATTTAGCGCAAACCAAATAAACATGTTTGTACCATAAAACTAAAAAAACATAGATTTGAAAAATTCCAAAAAAATAGAAAATGGAAAAAATTGCAGTTACTGCCATTTACCTCCCACGGCAGAACGATCATGGGCAAAAAATTTCATGAAAATCAAAAAATTTGCAGTTACTGCTTTTTGCCTGCCCACGGGAGAAAGCTTCCTTTCTTCTGTGTGCAGGTAAAGAGCAGGAAGTGCATTCTGCCAATTACCTGCAAAATGTAGCAACAAAAGCAGTTACTGCCATTTACCAGACCACGGGAGAAAGTTTTTGTTCTTCCGTGGGCAGGTAAAGAGCAGTAAGTACATACTGCCGACTTCCCGCAAAATGTTGCTAAAAAAGCAGTTACTGCTAATTACCACTGATAAAAAGATGCTTTTTTTTCTGCGGCAGCCAAATAAAAATGTTTGTACCATAAAACTATAGTAATAAAGATTTTTAAAATGCAAAAAAATGAAAATCGAAAAATTTGCAGTTACTGCCGTTTACCTGCACACGGCAGTATAAATGAAAAATGTCAAATAAAATTCAAAGCATAAAGGAAATGAAACAGCATTAAATTATAGGTACAAACTAACTGGATATTATTAATCAGTCTAATATTTTAATAGTTGATAATTAGAGAAGAGTAGACATAACTAATGACTCCTCACAAAGAGTGAAACTCAATAAGAGTGCATAATAGCATAACCAACAGAACTGAATGAATAGGATTTACAACTAATTTTCAATTTGTCTCTGAGCAAAAAAAAAAAGCTTTTGTTTCATATGATCCAATTAAAATTTTGATTAATGATAAATGTTTAATTGCATGTAAAAAATGGAATAAAGCACAAACATTATGTAAATAATAATAACTATGATAATAAATGCCAAATTAACCCTTTACTTCGCATAGTCATAAGAAATGATATGATATCCTACCTTAGTCAGAGACGTTAGTCTTCCAAACGCCTTAGACAGTGTCTCGCCAAAGCTTGCTGGCTCTCTGCCAGGAGGAGCTGCTTTTTTGTGGAGGTCTAAACAAAAAATAATTAAGAACATGTTAAAAACATAACATCCAAATCAAATTAAATCCAAGACTGATGAAATGAAATTTTTGGAAATTCTCTTATTGACTTAAAAAATAAGCTATCAGAAAAAAAAAAATAATGCAACATATGCTATGCAAGTTAGGCTGTTGCTAGAGTGCAATTGAATCGTTTATTTCAGACACCCATCCATGCACTTTTTTGAATTTTCAGAAAGCTAAAAAAAACTAAAAAAGGTTTTGACGTAGAAAATATTTTAGGTGGTTCTTATTGGGTTGCAAACACAAAAAATGCTTGGGGTTACTTCCAAGAATTTTACTTTTTTTGCTAAATTAAAAAAAAAAATTTTTATACTTTTCGGGTTTTTGCAATAAAATAAAACTTTTTACTCGGAAAAAAAGCTATTGACTATAATATTGATTTTGAAAAGCTGTTGTAGGTTGTAAATAAAAAAAGCATCTTCATGTTTAAATTTATTAAACATCAAAGAAAAAGTTGAAATATCATTTAAATGAGAAACGCAAAATAAAGAAATAATCAATGACAAACGAGACAACGTAACACATATCGTCTATGCATATAGTTGACCAAGCCCTATGTTTGAATTTTTGTTCTACTCATCTTCATACACTACGGCAATGTTGCAGGCGGCTTGGGCCCTACGCAACTGGAGGATGTTGTGGGAGCTTTGGCCACTAGATGGTGCCCTGCTTTGTGTTGATATATGCTAACGCTATCTGAGTGGGTGGCTATTCTGGAGTTGTGATTCTCACGTCGGTGTACTTGTTGTGTGCTGTAACTCCGTCCAGTAATAAAATATCTATGTACTTACATCATTAGTCTTCAATGAAATACGAAACCCCGCCTTCAAACCACTAGACAGAGTATTTCATAAAAAAAATATTCATAGCCTGTAGTATACTTTGCCAATTTCTTCAGGTCACTAATTTTTTTTCCTGCATTGATCTCTATCTTTCCAAGTGAACATGCAATCACTGTTGAGAGCTCCGGAACTGTAGAATATTCTTTGAGTGTGAATGTTGAAAAGGTTAAACCGTCAATAAACTGCTGTGTAACCACTTTTCCTTGGTCAGTGTTGTTGTAATAAAACTCTTTGTAAGTGAATACTTTAAAAGGAATCCCATTTTCCGTTTGATTTAAACTCCCAGAAGTTTCAGTGTTATAAAAACGAAACGAGACGAACACGAAATTTGCTGCAGAAAGCGGCCGTGTGATTTCACTTGACGAGTTTCTGCAATAACAGAGATTTCAAGACAAAATAAAACCCATTAAAGCCACCTAAAAGGATTGATATTTGATATATTTTTGCATCAGGTGGTGTGCCTAGAGTTGGTCATTCATAATCTATAATAATATCATTTTTGAAAAAAATGTCAGTAGATGAGTTTCTGAAATAAACGATTCAATTTTCAAAGAGAAACAATTGCATTCAAAGAAATTTCAAGCATCATTGTCATTTGGTGTCTACAAATAATTATGAGAAAATCATTCCGAAAATCAATAAAAATTTTATTTCAGGTAAAAATGGCCTACTTTCGAATACAAAGTCACTCATTACAACTGAAGCATCATTCTTGAATACCAAAAAATTTAATTTTTTTTGAAATCCACGTTTTTTTCTGAGTTCAATAAAATTATAAGACAATTTAAAGCTTTCAGGTTTGATTGCTACCTTGACTACAGCATAACATATGCTACTGAAAAAAAATTCTTCTGACACACCAGTATATAAAAGCAGAGGTATCAGACAAACCCCAAAAATGTCTCACTTTTGAGTTTTTCAGGAGCAAGCCATGGAGACTTCTTAAGCGTTAAAACTGTCCCTAACTGTGCCAGGTATACCTTACTGGTTAGGAAACACTGAGCAAGAGTTAAGTCCATTGAAAATAAACAGATGAGTTAATCAGTTAAAATAACAAATTAATCAGTTAAAAATAACATATGATGTTATGATAGAAGACATAACAGATGTTCCTTGAATATTTTGTCCAATTACCTTTTCCACTTTCAGCACTGTCTCCCGGATTCATCTTCGGCACTTTGGAGAATGGACCCCCTTCAAGAGACGTTCCCTGAAATTGAAATGTTTTGATTACATCAAATTAGCATATTATTCATTCAATTGTATCCTTCAAAAGACAAAAAACACACACATAATGCTTCGTTCCCAGAAACTTGACATGACAGGGTTCATACACTTGTGGTTAAAAAAAAAATTCCCCGACTTTTCCTGGTTTTCTGGTTATTTGTTAGAAAATTCCAGGTTACTCGCTTCATTCAAAATTAAGTTTAAGTAACAATGTTTTCAAAATAATCAAAATTGTTTAAAGTAGCAATGCATAAGAACTGCAACTTTCCCACTTCTAGATATAAAAAGAAAAAACTAAATTTGGATTCTTAAAAAAATTTTCTCTCTTCAAAAAATTTTTTCACTTTTTTTTTTAAAAACATTTTCTTCAAAATTGTTTTCATTTGTTTACTACTTGTCGAAAACAAAGTACAGTCGGACCTTGATATAAGGCAACACCTCGGGATTTCGAGAATGTGACCTTATAAGCGGAGTGACCTTATAACTGGTTCATAAACTTTTATCAAAAAAACAAATTCTAAAATATAATGCTTTAAATACTATATCACATGATGAATTTATGATGTTTTCATTAAGTTGAGTCAATTAAAATTAATGCAATTAGTTGGAAATGAGAAAATTATTTGTTAAAATTTTAACTCGGAAATTAATACAAGTGAAAAAACGGTTGGAATGAAATAATTTCCAGTGGTTTGCTGGTCGAGAATGGACATGTGCTTACAACAGACAACGTGACACTATGGGGACCTACCTTCGAAATTTGTATGCATTGATAAAAGCCATCTCTATTGATCTTGACCCTTATCTAAAAGCTGTCAAACCCAATCCACAAAGCATGAATAGGAACCAACAGTAAGCAGCCTGGGGAAACAAAACTCTCTTTTTACCTGAGTTAAGGGGGGTCAGTGGCGGGTCTAATGGTAAGCAGCTAATAGACTATGCGGCCGCGTGGGGCCCCGAAGTTGAGCTTGAATCTAAAACAAGAGTTCATTGGTTTTAGATATTACCAAGTGTAACTAAAAGAACGAGGTTTTTTTTTTTTTTTTTTTTCAGCCAGGGCCGGGGACTGATATACCAATAGCTTCATGAGCTCTGGTTTAGTATATAGGCCACAAATTTGTTTTGCCACTATTTTGCATTATGATGCATAAGGCCCCAAAGTTCGCCTAGAATCTAAAGCTCAAATAGGTTGGTTTTAGATTTTACGAACTGAAACAAAACAAACAACTTTTTTTTCCAGCAGGGGATTGATTTACAAATAAATGTTAAAGGATATGCACTGAAATGGATCGATATTTGCACTTTGGAAGATGAATTTGATCATTTTACTATGTTTCCCCAGCAAAAAAGAGGATACCTTTAAAACAACACCCGAAAATCTATACACATTAGGTCTCTCCTGTTATCACATTTATCAAGCAGGTAAAGAAATATCTTGTACATTTCTGAACATGGAAACATCGTTGTAAACTTTTTAAACAATTCCATTAATTAATAAATGCATCTGGCGAATGATTTTTTTTAGTTTTGGAAAAGTAAAAAAATATTTACGAAATAAAAGGGGAGAAGAGAGACTGAAAAACTTAAGCTATTTTATACATAGAGCAGGAGATGTTAAACCACATCGGCACTAATAAAAGTAGTTCATGATTTTGCTACCAATAAAATACGATGAAAATTCATATAAGGTAATTAAATGAAAGTTATTGTATAACGATATTGCTTTTAATTTTTGTTCATTTTTTTTTAAATTTCATTTTATTGGATATTCCATCTTTTAATAAAGTTTGGGGGCTCCGAAATTTTTACTTAGCTCCCTCACTTCACTTGATCCGCCTCTGAGGGGGGTGAATGATCCCTCCTACTGACTCCAGTTATCTTCTCTCTACAGCATTCTAGTGTCTCCTACACACCTTTTTCCTAGAATTTGAGGGGTTCGTTGGGCAGATGGCATTTTTTCGATAAAAGATCATGTAGTAAGGAAAATTCGTGGAACTGAATCAGTGAGGCATTGAAATCACTCAAAGTCCAGACAAAAATGACCTTATAAGCGATGGCAGTATTTGAGACCTGACCATACATCCGATAATCTATAACACAAAATCCCTATTCAATGAGTCGGGACTTTACTAAAGTGACCTTATAAACGGGGTAACCATATATCGTGTAACCTTATATCGA
The DNA here is from genome assembly GCF_026930045.1 of Uloborus diversus. Taxonomy (NCBI): domain Eukaryota; kingdom Metazoa; phylum Arthropoda; class Arachnida; order Araneae; family Uloboridae; genus Uloborus; species Uloborus diversus. The sequence goes on along the minus strand of NC_072739.1, from coordinate 73,540,003 downwards.
GGTCTGACTGTACTTTCAACTTATTTTACTGCTACTTTGATGCTACATGTCATGCATATTAGCGTTTTGCTGTAATCGTGCAGCAAATTTTCTCTGCTTTTGGTTTACAATTCTTCTTTTTATTCACTTATTAGTATGTAACACAAAACATATTAAGCAAAGTACAAAGCTATTTTTCAGTATAAATATGATTAACTTGTTGCATCGATGGGCATACCATATAATGCAAAAAACAAAAATCAACATCGGGGGATCATAGGCTGATGCCAATAATCATGAGTTTTTTTCTTTTCCATATAAGGGACAAAAGCGCCCATAAGAGGGGGGGGGCTTGAGCCCCTCCTCTCCCAGGGCTCGAGATATATGGTCGCCACTGGCAACCAAAGGTTTTTAACTGGCGACTATGATTTCAGTTTTTCAGTTTCTTTTTTTTTTCAGTCTGGTTTGTAAACAGCAACCTGCACGACAGCGACATCACATCCGCAAAACATTAAGGTCACATTACGCTTCAGCAGCGCAAAAGCTAAACAGAGGGAGCTCTTTCTTCCTTCTCCCTGAGAGAGCAGGCATCTCACGTGACTAGCGCAGGGAGTGGGAAGGGGAGGGGGAAGCACTCAGCTCAAAGGTGCTTCAGCTTCATAGTATCCTTGCCATGGCAGCCACCTTCGATAGCGATTTCGTTTCAATCATGGCTGCTTTATTCTTTCGTAAAAACCCAAAGCGCCATCTAGGGAGTTATGAATAAGATCGTATTTTGATATGGTATTCAAGGAAATCTAACTGCAAATTGTTAATGCTACCATGTGTTGTTGTTATCGAATCAAGCGTGCGTGTGCTTCCTTGTATAAAGTTGCTTCACCACATTGTTCGTGAAGATTATTTTATCATCTAAGCCGACGGATTTTAGTTAGACATTGATGGAGCAAAGCAGTATCTTATCATTTTTCCAATGACAAACAGCGCCTGAAACATCTCAAACTGCTACTGGAATACACCAAACTGAAAGCCAGGAAGAAAGTGAAAAACCAAAACCAAGAAATCCAGTGTTAGCAAGTCAAAATGAAAGTTATGAGACGAATGGGAAAAGAAAATTTCAAGATAGGTGGTGCACTGAATTTCCCTGGCTGATGTAGGAAAACAATGCGGCTTTGTGTAAGGTATGTGCAAAATATCCAGGAATTTCTGATAAAAACTCGCAAATAGTTAGAGGTTTCCAAGGACCTTTTAAAATAGAAACTTTTAAGATACACGATAAATCAAAAACACACACAAACTGTGTCAATCGCGATGCTGCTAGCAGTGTGTCGTAAAAGAATGGATGATGCTATGTTTAGCCAGTTAAATAAATTATTCAATACTGCATATTACATTGCAAAACATAACAAACCATTTACAGATTTCTAAAATTTGATATTGCTTCTGAATAAATTTGATATAAATGTTTGTTTAGAGCAGTATCAAAAAGATAAAAAGTGCAAGGAATTTATTTCCTATCTTGCAGAAGACATTAGGCTACAATTAATTGAGGAAATCAAGCAATGCAAACACGTAACACTGCTCATTGACTCATCAACAGATAAGTCCACTGCTGAAGAACTGATGATATATATCAGATACATAAAAGAAAACAAAGTGAAAGAGGATTTCCTTTCTCTTGTACCATTACAGTCCTCTTCTGCTGAAGGCTATTATATGGCTATAGATGCAGAAATGAAAGATTTAGGAATTGATTGGCTTAAAGAGCAGTGGATAGTTGGATTCAGAACAGATGGTGCAGTAAATATGATTGGAAAAGACAATGGGCTTGCTGCAAAAGTGAAGAAGAACCTTTGTGATATCATCTCTCAACACTGCATTGCCCACAAGTTGAACTTAAATATTCTAAGTTCCATAAAAAATGTGAAATACCTGGAAGAAGCGGATACAGTACTTAAAAGCTTGTATAAATGTTATGAAAACTCGCGATGTATGTGAAATACCTCACATACCCTCATATACCCTCTTCCAGTATGTCAAATACCTGGAAGAAGCAGATACAGTAATTAAAAGCTTGTATAAATGTTATGAAAACTCTCCCAAGTGAATAAGTCAATTGAGTGCTGTTGCAAAAATATTAGTCCAAGCTGTTGAAATTCATATATTTACATAAAGTTCAATGGGTTGCCAGTAAAATTGGAGCTCTAACTGCAGTAGCAAACAACTTTAGTGCAGTTGTAACGCATTTAGAGAGTGTAACGCATGAGAAAGGAAATGATGCATCCATAGCAAAAGGAATAGTAAAAAAAAAAATGAAAAGCTTCAGATTTGTTTTAATGCTACATTTCCTACTTGATTTTTTGATGGTATTTAAATTACTATCACTTCTCTTTTAGAAAAAACGATTGTTGTTTAGTCAAATTAATTTGTGTGTTAAACATGCTCTAAATGAACTTAAGGAATTAGAATCTACCCCGGCTTACTACTTATTTGAAAATCACTTTTAAAACACAGTTACATTAAATGGTACTTACATAGGCATTCAACTAAGTAATGTTGATACCACGATATTTGAGTCTGATAGGAAGAAAAAAATCAATGGTGGAATAATTTATCTGCAGGAACGATTTGTAGATGATGATACTGAACTGAAAAAAGCTACCTGAGTGTTTGACACTTTTACTTAGCCGAAAGAAAATTTCGAGAAAACAGAAATCACAGTTCTTGCCAAGCACTTCCAAAAACATCTTTTCTCCCACAATGGAATTCCATATGAAATAAATTTGAATTCATTATTAAAAAGAACGATATGAATTTAAAGTGTTGAGGCAAGGATTAAAAATAGAAGAGTTGCTACAAAATATACTTGAGAATTCCAAACGATTTCCTCATCTTAGCCACTTGTTTGAAATCAATGCTGTTCTACGAACTTCAACATCATCTTGTGAATGTGGTTTTAGTCACATGAGCTTAATTAAAACGATGCGATCTTCAATGGAAGCATCAACACAGAAGGACCTTCTGATGGTTTACATGAATGATCCTTCAATTCAAGACTTTAACCCACAAAGAGATATGGACAAATGGATTTTCAAATCCACAAAATCAAGACATAAACAAGGACATGTGACAAAAAAGCAGCAAACAAACCAATAACTGGAGGAGGAATTCAAGAAAAACTTAAAACCTGTTTGCATCCCTTTTTTTTTTTGCTTCATACATTTATTTCCCTGACAAGTAATGTCATTTCAGCATAACTTGTCAGGGAAATCAGCATTTCATCTTCAGCATTTATGTTGTAAGCATATGATTTTCATGTATTTTTTAAAGTAACAGAAATGTAGCTTAAAAATTGAAGACTGAAAATGGGAGAGTGGGGGATTTTTTTGTTGGCTACTAGAATTTTTTGCTGACTACTACTTGCCCCCCCCCCTCCTTTGAAATTAGTACTTCCTTACATTTAGTAGTTTTTTTTTCTGAAAAAATATAAAAACATTACTTCTCCAGCCAAAAATATTTAATTTTTATAACTAATTGGCACTGAAATTACTTTCAGAGTTATAACAATCTATCTTAATATCCACATTCTTGGGTAGAAAATAAAAGGCCCAGATTCGGATGAGGCCCTTTTTTCAGTTTTTGATACTGTTTGGCTTTTTCTCATAATGATATTTGGCTTCAAGTGATTTTTTTCCATCTGGCAACCCTTTAACAGTCCTATTTCCTAAATATTTGCCGTTGAGTTCCGCTTCTTTCAAAGCTGATGTTACTTACTATTTTAAATTTTGATGAATCGTTTTGAAAATCTAAGGTGATGGTTCCTGTAATGAGCATCTATGCAATTACAACTACTGCTGCAAGTATGGTACTACTGCTGAACATATCTATAAACTGTGATTTAATGTTTTAGATTTTACTGTTGTTTTACCTATTCATAGGTCAGTATTTAAATAATTCGTTCCTAAATATTTCAACTGATCTAAAATACCAGCTACTAACAAGTTCAAGCATAAAATTTTTTACTCATAATTTTAAACATGATATGACAGTAAACCCTAGCAAAGATAAACATCATTTTCAGAAGAGCTGGTTAGAGTCTGATTTTTGGTTAAATTATTCCCCTTCTTTAAAAAGTGAACATTGTAAATTTTGCGTGTTGTTTAAACCAACCTTAAAACAAGGATTTTTGGGCTCCTTCGTAGTTAGTGCTCAAAAGTATTTTAAACATTTTCATGAAGATGCAAGAGCACATGCTAAATCTAATTGGCATCAAGAAGCTACAGCTAATGCTAAAGTCTTCTGTGATTCTGTAGAAATGAAAAGCAAAAATATGATAGAGCAACTCGATACAGCAAGAGATAAAATAATTCAAGTCAATAGAACAAAACTGAAATCTATCTCTTGAAAACAATTATTTTTTGTGGAAGTCATGACATTCCTCTTCACGGGAAATTGTCAAATAATGGAAACTTTGAAGATTTACTTCATTTCCAAATTCTTGCAGGTGACGAAATTCTAAAAGACTATTTAAATATTCATTTAGGAAAAGCAAAATATGCTTCTCGCCGAGTTCAAAATGATTTAATTAACATTTGTGGATGTATAATACAAGAAATGATAGTAAAAGAAGTCAATGGATCTGAAGCATTTTCTTTGCTTGCTGATGAAACTGCACATATCAGCAGAACAATTGTCTCTCGAAGTAAGATACGTGAAAGAAGATGATAATTTTGGTTCTGTGATAAAAGAAGAGTTCGTGGGTTTTACTGAGCTTGAAAAGTTAGATGCAGGAAGCATTGCAGGTGCTATTTTGAAATCTACGGAAAACTTAGGACTAGAAATGACTGAACTTATCGGCTTAGGCTTTGATGGATGCTCAACAATGGCTGGAAAAGACGCTGGTGTTCAACAAAGAATTAGAGAAGTGTATACAAAAGCTATATTTTCATTGTGCATCTCATCGTTTGAATTTTGTGCTTATTGACCTTAATCTCGTATCAGAAATCCGAAACACAGTTGGAACAATAAAGCAAGTAATCAAATTTTTTAGAGAAAGTATGCTAAGGAGGAAAAAAAATTCCTAGTATTCCTGGCCTTTGTGAGACAAGATGGTCTGAAAATTATAAACCTGACTTTTGCAAGTCCAAATAAAAAAACCCATCAGAAAGAGATGAATTACTAGAAAGAGGACAAGCTTAAAGTGCTTTTGTATAAAGTTCAAGTATTCATAAGCAATTTAAGAAGAAAAATGTGTGAAGTTCAGAACTTTGTGTTCAGCGCGATCGGGAAAATGTTCGCCATTTTTTTTTCTCCTATCCTGTTATTGGGGATGCATGATTTTCAAAAAATAATTCTGGTTACATGAGTGCCAAATAGATATATGCTTTTACTGTACAGTTGTCTTGTATTAATCCTGAAGGTTACATTGAAACCACACTCTTACTTTTAGTCTTGATTACTGTTTTCAGGAAAGATAAAAGTTGAGGGAGAGCTTGTACAGTTTACAGTACAATGGACTATTTATGAATCTGCAATATTTTGCTCCCTGAGCTCAGAACAGGATGTCACTGTAAGTTCCAGTCTTATTACTAATAAAACTCCATTGACTGGTCAACAATAGGGGTGTGTTTGAATAGCTGATAAAGAGATAGGGTCATTTTAATTCCTTTCTGTTGATTCTCCTGGTTATTGAAGCTTAAAAGCAATTACTAAATGGATCTTCAGCATTTTCCACAATTTTTTTTTTCTTATCTTTTGGGTTTTCTGGGTCCCTAGGACCCGAATTTTCGCGGAAGTTGCGTCCCCTTTCCGCGAATTTGCGTAAAAAACCCGCTATAGCGCGTAAACGCGAACCCTGCTTTGTAAGTTCTTAAAGAATCAAGACGAGATTGAAAACAAAGCAAAGCTAAATGTAAAATTAAACAACAAGCAAAACCATGCTGGTAATTGAATCTGCTTTGAAACAGCGGTTTACAAATCAGGGAAGAGGATGCAGGAGTAAATGCTCATATTTTCTTTCACCTATTACTATGTGTTTCGAAATTACATATTTTAGTTTTCCCTTTTATGCTTCAGATATTTCCACTATGCTAATTTAGTCATTTATATTTTAAAACTGCGTTTAGTTGAGTCATTGTAATTTTAATTTGCGGTTGCAAAAAATATGCTTTTTAATTGAAAAAAACTACAACATTATTTTGTGCCTCCTGGATTCTTTTCGGTAATTGTTATCAAATTTTATTTGTCCCAAAGTGATCACATTAAGCGGCGCCTACTGTAAATTTCAATCTGTGGACTTTGAACTGCTTTCCGTTCATCAACACATAAAGAATGAACTTCTGGAAGTGTTTCGGAAGCATAGAAAAGAAACAAATGAAGAATTTGATGAAATTTTTATAGAAATAAAAGATTTATGCAATTCTTTAAATATCGACATCAAAATGCCCAGAATGTGTACACAGCAAGTTCATTGATCTAACATTCCTGTGACTTCTCCTTTGGATTACTACAGAACTGTTCTATTTATTCCTTACTTGGACTCGTTAATTATGTCACTTGAATCCAGATTTGCAGATGTTAATGAGACACCATTTAAAGAAACTTTTATTCATCCCGATATGACGAAGACGATAGAAAAAGGTGCTCTCATCAATGCAATGAAGGAGTTATCGCAGTTTTATGAACTTGAAAATCTTGAAGCAGAATCAAGAATCTGGTACGATATGTGGAAAAACAAGGACTCGAATCAGAAGACAAAACTCATTGATCTTCTCTCAGACACTAAATTTTTCCCTTAGATTCAAAGAACTTTATTGAACTACATTACGACTCCTCCAACAACATGCACTGATGAGCGATCATTTAGTACCCTCAGGCGGGTAAAAACATGGTCGAGAACTACCATGAATGAAGAGTGTCTTTCAAGTTTGTGCTTGTTAAGTATTCACAGAGGCAGAATGAAGGACATGAATTTGGAAGAATTAGAGGTTGATAAGTTATCAAGTAGGAAATGAAACGTGCAGTTTGCTTCTCTGATAAGTATTAAAATTCACAAAATTTACCATCCCTATTCTACAAAGTAACTTATAAGTATTTGCAACTTAATCTTTTTATATTTCATTTTATGTGATCAATTTTATTATTGAAGATTATTTCAAAGAAAACTGCAGATAAAATTTCTGAAAACTAAGTGCAAAATTGTTTGGCTAATTTAGATAAATGTTAAGAAAAAACTTTACACAATAAAATATTTTTTGCACAATGCAGTTGAAGAATTTTTTTTTTTTTTTTTTTTTTTTTTGTTTTCTATCCAGTGATCAGAACAAGCTACAAGACTTTAAAATTTGACTGTGAGCAGAGTTGTACATTTGGGAAAAAATACTTTCTTAATGACACAATTACTGTAAAATTTAAACTGACACAGTAAAGACCCTTCAATATATGGTATATAAGTATATTTTTCATATTAGAGTTTTTCTTTGAAATATGATGCTTTTCCTGCATTTTTTAAATGTATTCATATGTTCCTCAGGTCTCAAAAAAAAAAAAAAATTAAACATGGGGATATTTTTGTGATATTAATTTTGGAAAAATATAGAGTGGAAAAGAAAATTGTTCCCATGTACACCCTTTCCACTACTTAGTAAATGGCAGAAACTAAAAAAATACTTTTAAACTGTTAACCATGGGGGAAAAAATCTGAGCCTCCCCCCCCCTAAAATTTTGCATACGGGCACCCTTGATAAAGGATGCTTACATTAAAAAATTTAAAAATTAAATATTTTTTAAAAATTCATAATTAATTGCACATTTACTTTCAATAGCTTACTTTGAGATTCACATCCAATTATGTTTTTGTCAATTTATGTCAACTTCCATCTTGCAAACGAACAAATAAGGCGACTAAGTAAAAAATTTAAGATAATAAGTAGATTTTTGAATGTGTAGCATAAAAGTAGTTATAAATAATTAATAATCCTTAAAAACTACAATTAAGAAAAAGTAGTCAGTTTTTTTCACATAAAAGCGTCAAAATCAAATAGAATAAAAAAAATGCTCAGAGATAAAATTTTGCATTATTCCGGAAAATAATTACTAATTATCAAAAAAAAAAGGAACATTTTGAATTTGTAGCATGAAAACAATTTAAAAATAATAAATATTTGTGAAAGTGCAATTCAGTTGAAATATTTTCAGCACATTTGTGTCCAAGGCATAATTGAAGATAAGATTAAGTTTTAAGAACAAAATTTTTCATTTCTGAAGAAAATTACCTATTTAAAATAAAAAATAATATAGATAAAAAAAATTTTGCAGCACATTTTGTGTTATTTTCATTTGTTTGCAGTTAAAGAAAACATCCAATTCTGCTTTGTTTTTAGACACTTAGCCATTTAGGCATTGTGTGTACTTCCATCTTATGAATGACCAAAACTGGCTACTACGTTTCAGCTGGAAAGATTTTTTGATTAAAAAAAAAAAATTCCCGATCGACCCTACTATCCGCAAACTGTGCTTCAAAAGCAGTACATTGTACTATCCCCTGTTGAATTTGTGCTCAATTCCTGTTCACCCTAGGAAGTTTTTTTCTTGGGAACTATTGTGGGGAAAAAATGACGTCAGCAGAAGTTTTTTTTTTTTTTTTTTTGGGGGGGGGGGGGGGTCGCCATTTTTTTTTTATTGCCAGCTTCATTCTGCCTCAAAAATTTTTTTTATTTTTTCCAGGAAACATTGATAAAATCAAAGATTAGATCCCATGGTACAAAATTAACTGGGAAAAATTGGGTGCAAATATGGAAATTTCCCTGACATTTTTAACTATGTCATTTTCCCTGACAATTCCAGGCTTTCCAGATTTTCCCGGAGCATACAAACCCTGCATGAATAGAAAATCCAAAAATATAAATTATACAGGCATAAAAGAGCCACCAAGAAATACTGCCAAAGAATTTACTGTTGGCAGGACTTTACAAAAAGAAAAAAAAGAAAGAAAGAAAATGAAAAAGGAATAAGGAAAATTCTATAAGATTTTTTTTTTTTCCAGAGACTTTCTTTTTGCATAAAAATAGGTTTTTTCTTTTTTCCTTTAATGAACTGTACACAATTCATTCCTAATCATCCCAAAGTCCACTTTAGAAAATAGCCATTGTTTATGTTTATTTTTGCTTGCATGCTTACATCAATTGTGTAAATTATAAGATACACAAAATAAAACTTGTCTTGCAAAGAAAATGTTTAGAAATTTGTAATTTTAAAATGTTAGATTTAAGCCGACTGACTTTGAAATAAAGCATAGGAATATACTTGAAGGTTGCATTTTTCTTTTCATTTAAAGCAAGAATTGCTCTGTATAGTTACTTTTGTAAACCTGTACATTAAAGAAAAATGCACATCTAAAGCGTAATTCATACAGCGTCCGCACATCACGTTCGCCACGTAAAGCGGACAGAACAACGTTTTCCGAAAAGGAAGAAGCATTCATACTTGGTGAACGCGAAAAAGGCACATGTCAGTCTCTCACCCAATACAGAGAGTGCGCTCATCTCGTGAAGACCAATGAAATGCGATGCCCAACTCTACGGACGTTAGAGCTGTCAGATATCCGACTTCTCGTTCCGTCGGCGGGTCCCGTACAATACGGCTTGCTGTCATGGCAACGCCGGCCAAAAACTGGTTTTAAGGGGAAAAGTATACGTCGGTGACGGATGTGCGGACATAGTGTGAATGTTGCATGATAAGAACACATCTGATAAAAAAGAAAATCTGAGCCAAGATCAGCGAACATTTGTAAAGTCAAACCACTTACTTTTTCGGCTCGACCCGAGGTAGCTCCGGAGACATTTTCCTCTGGAAATCCTAGTGAATAGAAAAGACAACAGTATCAAAGAGCAACCCTTAGTTTTGCAGTACAGTACCCGCCACTAATAAAATCACTGGATGATAAAATCATTAGTTTTTTTTAAAATCAAATCTGGAAAAACAGAATCATTGCTTTTTCATACCATGTCAAAACCATCCGTTAATAAAATCACTTTCACTGTTTTATAAATTTAAACTTTTGCACATAATACCTAAAAAGTTGTTAAAGAAACACCAAGAAGTGAAAGAATCAATCTCAGATGATGAGGGAATCTTAGTGCCAAATTTGTCCTCTTCAATAGAGGTTAGAAAAGCGCTTGATGTTGTAGAATGCACTTCAGATCAAAGAGGAAAAAATAATGTTGAAAGATACAAAGCATTTTGTAAATTTTCAAACGCTGCAGTGAGAAACGCAAAGTGCTGAAATTAAAAATTTTGCGATAACCAGTGTAAATGAAAGGATAACCTATTTTCTGTTTTGAACAAGAGAAAATACAAGTATTTCTGGTAGGTAATGTTATACAGCATGATTTAGAAAAGCTTTTCATAGGATCCTAGGATGCAAGCCTACCTAGGATCTAAACTTTCAACGTGTTTTACTCAAAACTTTAAAATTTCTTCTCACACCCCTTCACTTCTCACAGCCTCAAATGATATTGAATCTTTACTTTCCAATTCTGTTAATCAAACAATAATACGCCAATATTTTAAGAACCTTGTGCAAATAAAAAAATGTACCTCATGTTTAGTTGAAATGTCAATTGTATTTTGAAACACTTAAAACAAAACTTAATGAAGAAACTCATTTTGTTTTTAGAGTGTTTAAAATTCAAAACCTTTAATTTTTTTAAATATAGGTATGCCGGTTTTTAAAATCATCCGCTTTATAAAATCAAATGTCCTTAGAACGAATGTGATTTAAATAAGCAGCGGGCAATGTATTACACTATCCAATTCGAATACCAAGCATATACCAAATGCTCTGAACAACACCAATTAAAGTACAAATTGGCCATAATTTTGATCTCCCGAATAATAATATGCTAACTGATATGGTACATGCAGAAAATGCAGACAAATCACAAGCATAAAAATGCCCTTCAGAAATTTTCTAAATGAAATTTAAATGCACAATGAAGTGAAAATTAAACGTAAAATTTTCAGTCTGTAAAACAAAACTAGAACCAAATTCAAGTGGAATAAGATTAGAAAAATTCAATGTAAAACAATGAAAATTTTAGGGACAACAATGAATATTTCAGGAGCTAAAAAATTTCTTTTAATGGAAGTTCTAGGAAAAATGCTCCTGCTGCTCTGTGAATTTTTACCTATTTGTCTGAAGTCAAACGATTTACAAATAGAAACAAATTTTAATGATTAGAGGGCTTTTGCATTTTTTGTTAGAAATTAAGTTATTGAATGCATGCATAGATCAAATACTTATTCTTTTCACATAATTTGAATTTTTACTTGTCCTCAGTTTGCATTCCTTTTTTCATCATGCTTTGAGAGTATAATTTTAGCTATAAATTAGAAAAAAATAGAAAATGCTGAATAAGTTGCTCTTGCACCAAAAAAAAAAAAGGGTGGGGGGGGGGGGAGAAAATAGAGATCAGTACACAAGTATAAACATGGTATTTTTAAAAAATGATAGTTCAAAACATCAACATTTTCTTGTTGGAGTAATTTATTCAATCAATTTAAATCAGATTATAATCAGACAAGTTTCCTAACTGTATTGCTTTAAAAGAAATGTACAGTACCAACAAATATATTCACTATTGTTTCTACCAATGTAGGGTAAAGTGCTCAAATATGGTATAGTCCTCTAGTATAGCACTTCCTTATATCTTGCAAAAGAGAAAGTGCAGCCCAGTAAAAAAATCCTCAAACAATAGTTTTCCGAGTTTGCTCAACAGTGGGTAGTGCAGGGTTGGCAAAAACCAGGGCTTTTTTTAAAAAGCCCATGGACCCAGGGTTTTTTAAAATAAAACCCAAAAAAATCCAACTAAAGCGGTTTTTTTTAAAGAAATGTGGGTTTTTGTCTTTTTTTAGGGAAAATGTGGGGTACTTGTAGAATATTGTAACGTAAGTATATGAACAAAGCATAAAAATTGTCTTGGGGTAAAAAAAGCTGGAAAATTCAGCGTTCGCTGAAGAAAAGTATAAAAGACGACAAAACCCAAGAATGGTGAAGTTTCAGATTTTTTAGTTTCCATGATTACCAACAGTTAAGGCAAAGTTACTTCTCCAGTGATAAAATCTATTGTTCGTATGCTCGTTTTTAATTACTACATTTTTTTTTCTTTTTTGCATTTTACTTTATTGTATTTCATTTTGTTATGCAAAACTACTGTAGAACCTCAAATAGTTTAAATCCCTTTTTACTGAATTCCAGCTTAATCAAGACATTTCTTTGAATTTTATGTTGCCTGTTTTTCTATTTCTGTGTACAGAGTAAGGAATATTAAACTTTTTGGTAAGAAAAAGAAAATACTCTACATCCTATTCTGTTTTCCGTCCGACCATTTGTAAAACCTGTTAATTTCTAAAAAATATACCTTGTGTATGTTTATTTGAGATTTGTGACGTGTTGGTTTGCAGAAAATAATTTACACGAAAGCCTTTTAGCTAGAATAGTTTCCTCTGTACAATCTACAAATATTGAGAAAATTAGACGTGACAGGACTTAGTCAAGATAATTTGAGTTATTTATTGACCAGTTAAAGAAAAAAGTTAAATAAATTTATTTAAAATCTTTGAAGTACTTTTTTAATGCCGTTAAGAGTTAAAAAATAGTTCAAAATTCAATTTTTATGTCCATTGTCTGTGGTGAAGAACAAATAAA